>NC_088253.1:6840000-7025000 GCF_036013445.1 Caloenas nicobarica | reverse complement strand
ATGGCCTTATGGTTATTTTGATTTTATGCTGTTTAGGGCTACTTACAGATAAAACTGCGATAAATCTTCAGTGCCATTATTAGGGTATTGTGACGGATGCCTCTCTCTGAGAGCTTCCTGGGACTATCAGGAAATGCTCTGGGCCTCGTGCATCGCAATATCAGCATTTGTTTGATGTATTTTTCAAGCATTGTTTGGTTTCAGGCACAATGACAGACTTTAATTCTTTAAAAGACCCAGAATAGCAACAATTGTCTTTGGACAGACAGTAGAACTTCACTAATTCATACTAATGTCTTTAAGAGATTTGTTTTATGATAATACTTCACAATGTGCGGGTAAATGACAGTAGTATATTTTGTGAAAATAATGAAGTCTTAGTAATGCGAGATTGCTTTACAGCTCTCTGCTATTAAATCTGGTTTTTGCAGAAAATCAAAAAGTTGGATGGTGAAATGCAGATTATTAGGCAGTCTAAAAAAAAAATCCATCCTCTCCCATCCACTTCAGGATTGTCCATTGACAATTTCCCACCCACAGCAGCCTCTAGGTAACTGTTCCTCTGCGGATGAGACAGGGAACCAGGAGCTGCTGCACACCGCCTCAAAACGAGCCTTTCCTCTCTAAAATATTCACTTTAGTAACTTGCTTAATGACTTATTTTCTTATGAGGAAAATAACACTGAAATGCAAAGTTAAATGGGTGAGAATTCCTCCCTCTGGTAAAGTATTTTCTTTCGTTTATGTGATTATTCCTACACAAAGCTGTTTTCTGGTGGTCTTGTGCATGCATCGTAATCATGGACTGGGTTTTTTCCTGTCTCCATAGCTGTGCTGTGAGTTTTTTGTCACGGGGCCCCAATAGCTCTGTGGTCATCCCTTCTCTCCAAAATTGACCGTGTTCTGCACTTTCTTCCACAAGTCTTTGAAGATTTTTGGTGCCCCTTGTTCACAGGCTGCATGTTGGGTCAAGCTTTTGAGACTCCTAATCACTCGGTTCTGGCATAGTCCCGTTGCCACTAAAGCCTCTTTTCATGCCTATTTAATGCCTCAGAAGTGCTTTCAAGTGGTCTTTGATAAATCATAGTAAGTGTTATTCCAGTCGCTCAATAGCAGTACCTGCTGGAGTCTTTTTTAGCTCCCAAGGCAGCCGTTCCCTCTTGCCTTATTTTACCAGTGACAGTAATTCATTCCACTTGAGCTGACTAGCTTATTTCACATTTATTTGCACATTATGAGCAGTGTCATTCTACTTACCCTCCAGACAGTAAACGGTTTGAAAAATGCAACTGTAACAAATATTAGGCATGGGGAGGGGAATAAGAAAATGGAACCTTTGCATTCTGAGCCCAAATAAAAACATAATGAATAAATAATATTTTGAAATTATCTCAATCATCAGGTGTATGCAAAATCAAAGGTGCTGCATAAACTTGCATTATCCCTTTGAGAATATGTTTCTCTCTTTCCCGCCAGCTAGTTTAGCTTCCCTAGTGTGGAGTTAAATAAAATATTACCCATCAGGTCAGGAAAATAATTAGTCCAGCATTATTGCCTCCTTCCTAAGCAATCAAACTTGACCCGTATGTATTATGCATGTTTGCACCCTGCACATCTGAGGAGGAGGGTGTATGTGAACAGCTGAATTTGGGCTCCATGTTTGCATACCAAGACAGCACTCGTACTCCCTTCTGCAGAGAAGGCAAGCTGAAAAATTATCAGAGCTAAAGCAAGCCATTTTTTGGTGTCCTGAAGTAATTTCTTTCAAGTAATCTTTTGCTGGCTGTGGCAAGTGGTTACAAAAGTGCTATAACTTAATATGATGGCAAGTTTTCCTCTCATACGTGAAAAATGGCAGAAGTAAAAATAATGGTGATGCTCTCAGCAATTTAAAAATGTGTTGTGTTTTGCTCTTGTAATGGAAACAGACAAAAGAACTTCAGATGGGAAATAAGCTCAAAATCTCCCAGAGACTGGCAAGTCTTTGGGGTGAAATCAGGATGGTTTCATACAATTCTCCAGGAGCCAATGAAAAGACAAGTTTGTTTTTTTTTTTAATTTAATTTTATTAAAAATAAAATTTGTAGCACTCACAGCCTCTAAAACCAGTTAAGGAGTCCCGAATTATTATTCATTGGACTTGGTGATGTCAGTGTCGTATTTTGGTTCACAGAGCCCAGCCTAACCCGCAGCCGCCGTGTGCTGCGGTGACAGGAGCCGTTCAAAGGTGGGACCGAAAGGAGGAGTGACGGGGGCACAGGGAAGTCACTGGGCTCAGGAGCTTGGGACATTTCAAAGAACGAACTTTCTCCGACCATTTCAAGTTGTCTCGCAGACCAGGTGTGCTGTAAAAATCCTTTCCTCTGGGGATACAGGAGAATGCTGGATACAAGCTAAACCTATTATTTAAGGTCCTGAAAAACTTCCCAGTAAACTTGTGAAATAGGTTTGAGGTCCTGAGAGGTGGGAGTTTGTTCGTTTTCAGATTCCATGAGTGTAGTTCTCTGCATCTATCCAAATCCAGTATCTGTGTTTCCTCTGAACATGTTTGTGGCTGCGTGGCAGCAAGAATGAGAGATTTCCTACAAGGTGTCCTCATTTTGTGATGTTCTGTATGACAGTGTGTGGCGTGCATGTGTTAGATTAACGGTGACAGCTGGGCAATCAGATTGACCACTTACTGTATACTATTTTTATTGTCAACTCACTGTGGATGGACTCTGGCAATGTTTTAAAATCTGATACACAGGGTCACTGTTGCCTGGTGTCAGAGCAGGGGTTTGCAGCTGAGGTGACACAAAGTGCTGGTCTCCACCGGCAGACCGTGCCATAACCGAAGGAGGGTAAGTGATCTACAGTGTGGTTAAGCAGTGGCCTCGGCCACAGAAAATCAGGGGTTTGTTTCTGCTGAATCTTGGAAAATCACGTATAATGGCTTGGTTTTCCTTCTATGAAAACAAACAAGGAACACTTTTTGGGAGCAGTGAGTCTCTGAGGCCGAGAGCAGCTTTCACACTATGCGTCACCCTGACTTGGGCAGCTGAGTTAAAGCAACTGGTCTTTTTCAAAAGGGCTGTGTTCTGTGTAATCTCGCAGGACGTAAACCACATCTGGTGTTTCTAGATGCTGCCGAAATATAGGGAAATCGTAGCACAGCACTTCCATCAGCAGTGACGGAGTGACAGAAATCGTGGCTGAGTTCCTGCATTCAAGCTGTGCAATATGCAGCTGTCTGGATAAGCAGTAGAACTTATTACAGCCTTCACTCAGTGCAGTGATCATCGTCTTCCCATCTTTATGTTAAATGTTTTGTCTATAGACTGTAAGTGGAGTAAGAATCCTAAGCATTTCTGTCCTCTTTTGTCAGAACTGACCGCTAATTTATAGCAGTGCTGTTGTAAAGTCATCTTTCTTGGGAGAAAGAGCTCTGACTAGGTGGAATTGTTGAAGATTTGAAGAAAGAAATTGAAAACATCATTTACCTAAGTCTGTGAATAACAGAAACCCATAGCTTTGTCTCCAAAGAGTACAGCCAAAGCAGAAGTCACTGTTTCCAACTTGCTATTCATACCAACAATGATATTCCTAATAATAACATGAAGGCCGTTAGTGCAGAGAACATTGGGAAGACCCAAAAGCTTATCTTTGCCATTTTCATTGCTGGTGGACAGGGTGATGGTGGTAAGCCTGGTTATGCCTTCCTCACAAGCTTTGCTGCTTGCTAGTTTTTGCATCCTGCTGTTTCAGATGCCAACCCCATGGCTGAACTCTGTTTTTTCTCTAGGCACCCCAAGGTCTGCCCTCAACCCTGGTGGATCTCACTCTTCCTCTGTCTGGATCAGTTACATCCCTGTAAACTGGGGCAGTTACCCCTGGCAGTGGTGTGAGACCCTGTTTCTGCTGCTGCTGAGCCGTCCCTGATATTTTGCCTCTGGTTGCAGCTAAGAGTCCTGCAGGGCCCATGACAGTGGTGGCGATGAACTTGTCCAACCCTCCCCTCCATATCTTTCTCATCTCTTTCTTCACCACTGCAAGGATGATGTTGTGCTAAAGGGTGCCAGGAGATGGGAAATGGGATTTGTTCTATTCAGCTTGGATATTCCTGTAAATGCTCTTGTAAATCATCCCCTCTCTGTTTCCTTCCCCTTCTCTGTGTGGTTATATCCTTTGTTTGCCTCGTTCTCTGTTGTTGTAAGTTGTTTGTTATTTCTGTTTCAATGCAGTTGGCGTTGTCAATTGAGAGATCACATTAAGTTGTTGCCCTTGTGGCTATAGTGTGTTCTTTTCAGTTAAAGGATTTCAGGAATTGTTCCTTTGTGGTTGTGTAATAATTAAACAGCGCTGTATCTTTGAATTGGGTAGGATTTATGGCTCGTGCATCTTCTGTCCTATGTTTTAAAAAAGAAAACAGAATTATGTGTTAATTGGTGACAGATTTTTTTTTTTTTTTTTTTTTTTTTTAATCTCTAATGAAAATCTGCCGTGCCTTGTCCTGTCCTAGCCCAGTGCGGCACATCTGTTGTGTCTCAGCACAGAGCCGTGCAAGCAGCAAACGGGCTGTTTGTTCCAGGCTCGTGGGCGCAGCCACCAAACGTGGGTCCCTGTCCTAGCGCTGCTGCAGCCCCTCGCCCAGCCCGGCGAGCTCCGCACCTGCTCCCGCGCTGGTGCGTGCCCAGGGAAGGCTCGTACAGCCTTGGAAAGCATTGTTGTGAAGGCAAACGCTTTTAAGAATTGCGATGCCCTCGTTTGCGGCAGGAACGGAGGAGGAGAGGACATCTGCCTAATAAATGCCAAGAATCTTATATTGATGTAATCATATTTCCAGGAGTTTAAATCTTAAATTCTAGATAAATGGGTAGGGAATTTAGCAAAGCGGCAGGATTTGGTTTACTCCAATACCGTGGGCACTGTTCAGGGAACTTGGGGTGTCTGTGCTCATTTTTTGGAGTGGTCGCAGCGCGGCGCAGAGGTGCCTCCAGGGCTGCGCCTGTCATGCACTGTTTGCTCCACGCTCTCCTCTCTCAGACAAATACCGTCCTGTATGTGAATCTGTGAATCAGTGATTACTCTTGGGCCCCTGCGTTTTGGTGTTGATGTGCACCTTGGGGTATATACATTAATGTTGGTGTGGAAAGGATGCACACTGGAGCACAATACCGTCTTTTCCAGCCTCAGGAGAGGTCTGACTTCACTTCCATAAATCCTTCGTTGTGGCACGCAAGCTTCTCAGCTGTCCTTGGGTGTGCTGCACTTTGGAACGTTCCCACAAACATGCACACAAACATATGACATGTTTCTTCTGGCTGTTTCCCATATGGTTTAATTTCTCACAGCTCTGTAAAATCTCATATGCAAATGCTGGTTTTGTATCTTTTATTGTATGTTAAAAGCAGAGTTTCAAATAATTTTTAAGAAAATTCTCTCCTAGAACTTTTAAAGACAAAATCTTTGGTTGTTAGCGACAGCACAGGGAGATGTTAATGACTCTTGGTTTTGAAAATAACTTTAGCAACTTTTTCCTGCTAATAGTTTATATTTTAACAGTAGAGGGTATGACTGCTGCCTCCCTTTTCATTGTTCTTTTCGCTGCTTTCCCGTTCCCATCTCTGAAGTGTTTATTCTCATTCAGAAATTGTAGTAACTGTTACAAACCCTATGAGCTTACTGGAGCTGTGAGTTAGCCGCTGACCTCAGTTCTCTCAGCTCACACGTCGCTGTGCAGTTTATGCTCTGTTTGGTAATTCCGATTTGATTGACTGTGGGCATCTTTTGAAATCCATGATCACCAAAATGCCAGCGTTTCACTAAGCAACTTAGTACTACATCCGTGTCCTGAGCCACTACGTAGAGGTTGTAGACATTGAGATTTACTGTTTCTCTTTGAACTTTTTTCTCTAACACAGTTCACCCCTGTTGGTCTCTCATTTCTCTGAAGCTCAAAGTCAGCAGGCTCAGACAGAGGCTCAGTCCATAGGAAAAAGAGTGACAGATACAAACACAAAAATAATTAGCTTCTTGTTTGCTGTTTCCAAATGTAATACCGCACTTCAAACAAGACATTGCCATTCCATAGATCACAGTGATTGAGTGCAGATTAAATTGTTGTCTTATTATTTATCTATGGTAGGTCCCTGTATGAGACAAGCTCCGAGCATTGAAAATAAGAAGTCCTTGCTGTGAGTGTTGTACATACTAAAGATAGACAAGTAGACAGATATAGGAGAAAAGGAAAACAAGGATGAGGATAGGCAAATTTTTTATAAGTTAATGTAGCAAGCACAGTAGCGTTGCTTCTGCAAAGGATTTGAAATACGGATGGAGTGAGAACCTGCCCAGTGCATTCAGGTGGGTCACATCTGTGTAGCTCTGATCTGGGGTTGCACTTGGTGAAACATTAGGCACAGAAACAATGCGGAGAGAAGCTGATAAATGAGCAGACAACCGGGTCTTGAATAGAGATGTAGTTTAAATCCTCCTCTGTGTAAAATACATTTGTGCAGGAGAGCAAGAGATTCATGAGGATGAGTACAGTGAGGGTACAGTCTATCATCAGTGCCCCTCGAAGATGTACTAATGCTTCCCTACTTTTTCTTTCATGCTGTTTTTTTTCCTAGTACATCCTTACACTTCATCTACCACTCTTGTATAGATATTCTCTCATGCAAGCTCTGATTGCAGCACATCTTAATTTTTCAAGGTATTGTTACTATGAAACATTTATTTCTTTAATTATAAAATAAATAGAGGAAAAAGGGAAGAATCAGGAAGGAATAAATTTTCTCCTGCAACCTACATTGCTCCCGAATATAAGTTTCCATTTTATGTAAAACCAGAGGAGCAAAGAAAACGGTGTGAAGGGATCACTGTAGAAATCTTATTAATTTTTCCAAATGTGATTCGTTGGGATTTTTGAAATTCCAAAGCCTAATAAAAACGTTTTGAAGAATAAAGTAATGTCTTTTTTTGTACATACGTATGAAGGTATTTTCCAGATGTGACACAGATCCCAAAATATGTTGCTGTTATTCTAGAACAGTGTATTTTCCTATGACATACCTTTTGTACACCTCAACAGAAGTCTCCTTACAATTCGACTGAGACAATTTTTAAAAAAAAATAATATTAGATTTTTTAAAATTTCTATTGACTGTAATTAAGTAATGAAAAATATAGAGGAATGTCATGCCTGATTTATTTTTGAATTTCTTTTTCTCCTTTTTTGTTTTTCAATCTAACTGCTTATATGGCCCTTTATAATTGTATTATCAGAGTGGTTCAAAGACAATGGTGAGAGATGACAAAGAGCGAAAGGAATGTTCAAAACCCAAGTGCATAAATAGGTTTTCTGGGGAACACCACAAAGGCTCTATTGTGCTACACAGAGCAGAGACAGAAAGGATACATGCCCGCCCTCTACTAGAAAACGCTGCAGACTTTTCTGCAGGTCACTTGCCGGTGTAATAAAAACTCTAAAAAGATTCACGGGTACAAAATTGTTCCTTGTAATATGCCACTGCTTTTGTTCCACTCGTAATTCAAATAATTGCCTTAGGTAATGTTTGCGTATCGGTGTGGTCAGACGGCATTATCCGCCTCCTGCAAGGCGCCCGTGGCCCGAGCGAGAGGCGTCCCGCTGCACTCGGCCGTCAGTGGCCGTGCTTGAGCTGCATGGTGGCTTTTCAATGTCCATACAAATACTGGCCTGCGAGAGGGGGAGCGGAAGACCACCGACCTCATTTTGCTTGTGGCTTCGTCTCAGTTCAAAACCCTCCTGATGCATTATCTGAGTGAGTCTTTGGGAAAAAAAATATATTAATACTTTCTTATTCGGTGCTGTTCTCTTACCTATTCATCAAAAATATTGCTTTTGTGCATTTTTCATTATAAGATTCAACATTACCAATGTTAATAAAGAGAGAACTCCTTTTCTTTTCTTAGAAATAGAATATGTAAAGACATTGTCTCTTTGATGTTTCTAAGCCAATACAATATGTATTTGAATGAGGATAAAAGTCATTCTTTTAACAGAAGATCATCGAAGTCGTTTCTGATGAAACTCAAGAGGAGCTTTTTTTTTTAAGAGGTGCTTAGAAATTAAGATTAAAAAAGGGGAGTACCTCTTTAAAAGTAATAGCTAATGGGAAAAATAAAAATCATTTATTTGACAGTATTTGTCAGGCTGGTGTGTCCCGCAGGCCTGCAGTGACATCGGCCCCCATTGCTGGGCTGAACTGTTCAGCTGCAGGTACGTTTCGTTCAGAGGGACGAGACCTCGACATCCAGGCAGGTTTTTCACATGATGCTCTTCTGAGCTGTGAACAGACAGCAGCCCAGATTTTGGGAGTCCGTGCTGCCGGGGAAGCTCATGTCACTGGCTAGTTTCCTCACGTGGGCATTTTTACTGTGGATTATCCACAGAGGATTGGGAAATATGTGAATTTCTGTTCAAGTGCTGCTATAAATTTGGAGCCAACACATTTTCTGAGGCCTATGAAGGCTTGGGACTGGGATGCGTCTTGAAGAGAGTCCAAGCTCACTGCTGACTACAGGCACAGGACAGCGTGGTCACTCTCTGTTAGAAGTTATCACCTTTGTGTTTGCTGCGACGAAGCAGCGTGAAGGGGGTCAGACACTTCCTCCGATGACTGAGTCTCTGAAAATCTGTCTGAAGTTTGATCATTTGGCCAAAATGTAAGAATGCTCCATAGAGTAAATAGTGGAAAAGTTTTCTTAGAGCCCAATAGACACATCTAACAGCAGAGAGGCAACTCACGTAGAATTATTATTGCTGCACCGGTACGTGCTCCCATTCAAGTGTAAAACTGCGGACAAGAGCGGTGTCTGGAGTCATTCCCTTGCTCGGCGCTGTTCCAGAAGGTGGATCTGTGCCGTGTAAATCCGGCTCCCCAGGAGCGCTGCAACGTTGTCTGGGTTTGAATTTTAGATGGACTGAGATCTTGGGCTGCAGTAAGAGAGTCTGGGGTTCTACCGCCTGTCTGGGTGCCTGGGGACAGCTCCGGGGTTTCAACGCAGGGAAACTGCTTTTGCGGGGCTGGTGCTTTGGTTTGTTGCTGTTGGGTTTGGGTTTTTTCTGAAGTTTGAAATGAACTTATGAAAATGGATATATTGTTATCAGGGGAATAAAGGCTTCTTTTCTCTCAGTACAGATGATTTCTGAGGTGAACTAGATATTGGTGGCCAGACATAATAACCCCTTTTCTCTTATCCCCAGTTCACAGCAAGCTGAACGTGTTTCTTTGGCTCCCAAGCCCATGGTGTGAAGCGTGAATGAATTGAAACGGTCTCCCAAAAGCCACGGTGTTTGCCGGCTGGCTTTGCAGCCGTGCCGAGCAGCACGCAGGCTGCTTTGTTCTCAGTGCGTTGTTTTGAAAGTCTGACCTTTAACAAATTGGAAACCACTTTAAGAAGCCTCTGTATCCACGAAATTGTCACTCAACTGGAAGGCACTCTGGCTGCACTGTCCCCATGGCCAAGGTGGACGTGTGCTTGGACTCTCAGGCCTGCTTGCAGTAGGGGGGCGTTTCTGGGAGTCTGGAACGGAGCAAAAGCATCCATCACCTCATCTGCTCTGAGGTGTCTTTTAGGTAATCTGCTGGTATCTCTGGAAGAAAAAACCAAAAACAAACAAAACCCCCACAAAACACAAACTAAAAATGGTGCTTTTAAATACAATGAAAAAAAAAAAAAAGCAGAGGCATGCGTTATGAGTCTGTTGAAATACCATTGGGGAGTGTCAGTTGCTGTGGCGTCATCAAGGCGCAGACACCGTAAGGGGCCGTGGTGCTCCAGGGGTGTTTTCAGGTGGGACGTTTTGCTCGGCGCATCCCTCATCTTCCAGAAGAGCAGAAGCTGAGCTGTGGCTCTGAGGGAGCCGCGCTGTGGGCAGCATCGGCGCCCTGGGCACTGCTGGACTGAGGGAGGGCAGAGCTGGAGGCTGCCCAGGGCTGGCACCTCCTGCCTGTTCTTTCACAGGAGGCGAGAGAGACAAGCACCCGGACCAGAAACACCCTGTCAGGAGAGAAATTATACACGGGCATACTGGGGAGTGCTATTCTCCTGTTACCTCCTGCAGACATAGGCCAGCAGACAGGCTGTCAAGACAACCACTCGATGCTACTGTAATTTCTAAGCCTTTTTAGATTGATCAGGCGATGCTAAATATTGTGCATTATTGTAAGTACTTAATGGTCCTACTATCATGAAAAAAAAACAAACCTCGTTTCATTCTATATAGCTAGACACACAGAAACACCGGCCTCAAAAATCTGTAGAAGTAAGACAAAAAATAAATCTGTTTCACTTCTAAAGCAACTCCTTGAATTTGGATAATGCCAGGCAAGCAGTCACCATTTCGAGAAGTTGAGATGCAAAACTTGATTTTTCTGCATATTTATCTAGAAAATATATTACTGCTGCTCTGATGCAAAACAACCTGCTATTCTGCATCTTGCATAAATCAAACATGCCTGCCATTTGCTAAATTATTACATTATAAACCATGTTGTAATTACAAAACTTTAGTTGTTCCATTTATGATCTCTATGGTTTATTGTATTATTGGTTGGACTTGAAAGCCGAGGCTTTGAATTTATGAAGTCCACTAAAATATTACATTCCCTATCTCTTTCTCCAGCAGATCAAATGACTAAATCAATTGCTGGGGCAATGCCAATGGTATTAGGATCAATAGGACTGTGAAATTTATTGTACATTTTTGTTGCTGTATAAAATCAGATTGTGGAGTTTATGAATGTTTATTCTTCTGAGCACTGGATTTCTGGTTTGCCTGATATGTACATTCTGGTAGTTTGGTCTTTGCTCGTTATATAAGCGTTTCACCAGCAATACTTGGAAGGTATTCTCTTTTAAAAAGTATTAATAGGCTTTGGGTTTTATTTTAATAAGTTCCATCTAAATTAATTTTCATAAATATTGGGTCTTTTTCAGGCCCTGAATTGACTCTGCAGAGTGTGTACTTAAATGTCTTGCTGAATTTGAGCCATGCAAAGAAAATGAAAGCTAATGGAAACTTTCACTGGATTTGTGCAGGGTCTTATACACTTTCATCAGAGGATCTCTTGTCCTTCTCAGCCTATCTGCTTCAGATGCTTTAGACAATGTATACTGAGATTTATTTTGATAATTAATTCAGCCAGCTCTCTTGAACTTTAGAAAAGAAATGTCTAAATTAGATCCTTGAGATGTTCTGCTTTAACTAGAGGAGGTACAGCTGGCTTACTCAGAATATGGTTTTGAGACTGGCAATGCTCCTTTCATGGAAATGTTTTTAAGAAAGCACATAAACCTAGCAATATCTGTCCTCATCAGCTGTAGGATAAAGCAAGCACTTTTTCTACTAGACTACCAAATTTTTGTTAGAGGCTACAGGGACTTAAAGATATTATTTCAACCATAAGAGGACTTGAGTAATTTTTCCTCTCACAGAATAAATAATTAGGTCAAGTGTAGATCTGAAATAACTTTTCCTGAAATCTGTTTCACTTTATACAAAATGGTACTAGTATTATCTGTTGCCTTAATAGTGACAGTGGTTTTGGATTAAAAGTTCAGGATTTGCCAGTATGTGCCATAAAACAGTGATCCATAAATCCAGAGAAAGGTGCAGAGGAAGAACAATGTTATAAATGAAAGTTGGGATGTCAAAAGATCAGATGCTACCAGTGATACCAGTTACTTCTTCCTACTCGGTGCTGGTGGATTTGCGTGTCCTATATTATTTCCCGTCTCTGGTTCTATAATGGATTCTGCTTCATGGCAAAGCTATCCTGAGATTTGACTTGGAACAAGCTGCTAAATGCCACGCTGCTTTTTAACTTCCAGGTTCATCTGTGTATTTGCATCCATCTCTGCACAGGGAGGGGAAGGAACAGATGCTTTCTCATGTTTCAAATGTAAACCAGCAAAAAGACCATTCTGTCCCTGTTGCCTTCAGGCTTCTACTTTCACACCGGACTGTCAGAGGAAGGTCTAAATATTTCCCTTAGCTCCAGCTAGTGGAGAACAGGGTGTAGGCTGCTGCGTCTTTCATACAAATACCATGTTGCTGTGTGGAATCAGATTAGCAGCTGGAAAGCATTGGTGAGATTGGTGTTTTGTTTTGTTTTGTTTTTCTTTTTTCTTCTTTCCGTGAGAGTCCTTTGTCCAAAGTCTGGTTGTTGAGGCAATTCATCAGCTTTCTTGTTGTGTTCAGTAGCGGTACATTAAATGATATCATTCACTTTCTAATCTGGTTTATAGGCTCAAACATAACTCTTAGGAGGGCGAGGAGACACCATTCAAGAAACTGCAGGCAGAGAATGTTCCTGTGTGTGATCACTTTTAAAGAACCCAGCAACGAGTTTTGTAGTCGCTTGGGTTCCCCGCTGGGTCTCAGCCTGCGCGGGGTGACCTTGGACAGGGGAAGGTTTGTCAGTTGTCACCAAGAGAGTGGGTTTTATCTTCTCACTGAGCTCTGCAGAGGAAGGATGGGCCAGTGACCATGGCACTTGCTTCATGTAGAAAACCAGCGTGGTTTCTCTGCAGACTTCCCACGTGCTCTTAGACAAGCCTGTCTGCCATGATCCCAGCTACCAAGATATTGGAGGTCATATTTCTTCTCCATTAAAACTGAGCTAATATTCCTTACAAATGCATTTCGTGATTGCTTAAGAATTCCAGGTCTCTCTAATACTTCCATAATTTTGAGCAGTTAAGCTTCACAGAGTCTTGTCTCTTTGATGGGATTTAATTCTTGCTTTGTGGTGTTAACCTGAAGACAAGTGTGTGTGTTTCATTTTGGTTGAAAAATAATTAAGTCTGGAAGGAAGGGAAAGGAAGGATGGATAGAAGCTATATTAAAAACTTTTACTTTGTGTGAAAATCTTTCCATGTAGCTCTAAAATTCTTACTCTATAAAAACTTTTCTGAGCTGTTTGGTGTGTCTTTACAGTTGACATGCTTAGTTATAGTTATGTAAATATAAGTTGTGTGGGGAAAAATATGCTGCTACTACTAGCTGTGACAGTAACATAAAGGGACAATGTTAAGATTTTTTTTTTTATTTGGTCTTTCTTGAAAGCAATATCTTTATTTTTAAAACTCCATTGAAAACTCCTTCTGAAATATTTATAAAGCACAGATATTGCATAAGGGAAGAACCAGAAAAAGCAGTTCTTGGTAGTCAGTTCTTAAAGTAGAGGATATAATTCTCCATTTATCTTTTAAAACTTATGCTTTTTGGAGGTGATATCTGTTAAATCCGGGTGGAGCTCCACGTTGCTGAAATCTGACTTTTAAAAATCTTTATTTGAAGGTATTAGCTCTGCCATTTTTATGAAGGGCAGTGAGCTCCCCAGTAACAGCTAATAACTGAGTGACAAGGGCATTTGTCTGCAATGGGGGAGACAGAGGACTTGAACCTATTCAGGACACTCGGCTGAACTAGGACTACACAGAAAACTGAAATGCTGTGGTAAAAGGACTAAGCCAGCACTGAAAGTCAACTTGCAGCCTCTGAGGTCCTCTGTGAGCTAATTCATGGTACATCTGAGATGCTATTTGTGAGATTGTTCCTAAAAATGGGTTATTCTGTAAGTCTGTTCAAGTGCCTGCATTCTGGGCACCTTGGTGCTTGCTGGTCGTCTTGATGCAGTTATCGACTACAACTCAATTTTAGAAGTCAATCAATGGTGCCTCCTCAGTGGATATTGACTGAGGATGTGGACCATGAACTATCATATATTGAAGCAGAGACCTGAGCTAATTAATGTGTAACTGTGTCATTCCTTTGTAGTTACAGGGTGCTGGAGTGTATAACACAAACATCATTGTAACAGAAAACCAATGTATTACATGATAAAGATTAGTTTATTGATGGAGCACAGGTTTTGTAGAGCTGTGGGGATAGCTCTTCCATGATGTACCAGTAAGTATTCTACAATGTAATAATTTAAAACCATTAGCGGTGTGTTGTTGTCGTCTTTCATTTTAATTGTCTTACGTCTTCTGCTGTATGTTTTTTAGCACTGGCACATATGCCAGACTTTAAAGAGCCTATTGTGGAATGTTTGTCACAAACAAGCAGGACTAAAAGGCTTGAGGGCATGAAATAAACATGCATTTACATAAAAAAATAATTGCCGAAGGGTTTTGCTTTGTGTTTTTCTTTTTGTCTTGGCGGAAGAGATGAGTTCTTCCCTGCATTTGGCAGGAGCAGAAACATCCAGACGTTAGTCCTCAGAAGTGCCAGCAGGATCGTTGAGGTGTTGGGGCGAGAGCGAGACCCCCCTGCTGCACCCTGCACCACCCACCTCTCCTGCCCCCTTGGTTTTAACGCTCCCCCAGACGGGAAAGGTGAATGCGTTGGACCAGGAATCCTTTGCTTCAGCTGCCTGACATATGGTGCCGCATAATCTCTGTTTCATTCTGACAGTGCCAAACCCCAGCAGCCTTGAACAGCAACCTTGCAATGTAACAGGATGAACGCACAACGCCACAACAAAGCTGCTGCGCAGGGTGCGTAAATCTGACCATCAGTTAACAAATTCCTTGTGATATTTGTTTTCAAGGAGTTGTTCTTCTGATCATCAATCTGTTTGTCGGATGGGGTTTGCGTGATTTGGTTTTCTTACTTTTTCTGGAAGCAGACCCTTGCTGTTGGCTGTCGGCGTGCTGTATGTGCAGGATTGCTATTTCCAGCCTCCCGTTGCTGTTTTGCTGACCTCCTTCTCACTCCGCAGGGAAGCACAAGTTAACACAAAGATTACAGTAAATTTGTTCTATGGTAAACTTACATCAAGAGAAGAATCAGGAAGGCACTTCCACAAACCAATAATGACTGCGTGTCACTGCAGTGCGGCTCGTATATCACTGGGAATGACAAAGTGGTTTGAAGTGCATGAGAACATCAAAGGCCTCTTGTTTTTTCAAGGTCACGGGCAGATGGGATCTGGTGTATGGCAAGCCTATATGAAAGTTATGATCGTTTGGAAACGGGAATGGATGAAACCAAAATTGGAACAAGATGTAGCCATAAAGACAGAACATGGCATGAAAAAAGATTATTAGCTCAGCACAGTTAAACTAAACTGTTTTTATCCCAATTAAGGAGGGTGATATTGGGAAATGTTTGCATGGGTTTGTGTGTGTGTGGTTTTTTTCCTTTTTTTTTTTTTTTTTTCTTCCTTCCATCCTCAGAAATGACTGATTTCACTTTTGGTGACTAGAAAAATTGCATTTTTTGGTTGGGAGGTCATTTGTCTTATTTTGCATCTTTTAGAGAGTAAGCTAACATTTTTCTTAAGATAATGCAACTTCAGTGTTGCCGCCTTCTCTTGTGAGTTGGTATTCTGATAATGGAGATAATATTCTATTGGAAATCACCATTTCTGAGAATCCTACCTTTAAATATATCCTCAACTTTCTCATTATAAAGACATTTTAATTGCAAAACAATACATTCAATTTAGGTTTTCATCACCACAGAAATACTGCAGTGGCCTTATTTATCTTCCCTTTCCTCCTTATGCACTTAACCCAACAATTAAAAATAAAAGCCTGTTCTTTTGTAGAACATCCAGGCATAAACTCCATTTTCCACCTCACCTTTATTTCCAAGAGAAAAACATAGCCAATTCTCAAAACAATTTTAATCATCTCTGTGGCTGAGCGACTTAATGGTTTGGCTTAGCTTTGCTCCAGCACAAGTGTCAATAATTAAAAAGCCTTGTTTTCCCAACATTTACCAGTCTCCTGCCATGGGGAAAACTTTGCCGCAGTCAGTTCATTGTTCATCATAATTCATGTTTTCCCCTATTTTTCTTTTTTTCCTTATTTGCAGATGGCTTGAAGTTTTAGTTTCAAATTCTCAAGTGTTCTGACTTCACCCCACCCACAAAGGCGCGGTGGGGGGGAGAAATGGAGAGAGGAGCCATCTACCAAAAACGACCTCCATGTTTTCACATTCAAACCCCAAAAGCATTATTAGTATGTGCAAAAACAGTGTTGCACACAGGAAATAATTTCCTATACAATTTACAGAGTGAATCTAGAAATACACGCCCATACTCTTGTTTTCTATAGATACAAATCATAGTTCTTGACTTAAATATTCCCAGATAGTTTTATAGCTACTGAGTCATGCTCTAAGTCATTCATCCACCAATCCTTGTTCCTATTTCAGGCTGCGAGTACCATTTTGTCTGTATAAATGTTTCCTGATTTGAGCTTTTCTGTGTTTAGAGAATACTTCCCATAAACTTCTCAGGCCCCTAATTAGTGCATTGGACCACGAGGCATGTCAAACAAATTACATCATTTTTTGTATATGTCGCAGATTCCACATTTATTAACTGGGTTTAATAATTGCTGAACTCAAAGTTATTTTGATTAATACAGAGTTTGAACCCGGTTCACTGGCACTGTCTCTGTTTTGGGGAAGAGACAAAGTCTCAAAACAAATGTTACTGGATGATAAAACTGATGAGAATTGAGGTTTTTTAATGAGGCTTGAAAAATCTGAGGGAAATAATCTTTACCATAATTAATTTACAATTTGTCTCCTCCTCTCTATCCTGCTAACAGGAAAGAAACAATGAGAGGGGACAAGGTACGGTTTAAAAACAAAGTGAACATTTTCCTCTAATTCTCCTATTGAGAATTAGTAGAAGGTACAGATACAGTAAAATTTGACTGGAGATTTATTTGGCTTATGATTTCTAGTCACCTTTTGAGAACAGAAATTTCCTGAATTAATAAAGCAGACCAATTTACTTCAATGTGGAATATCCTTACTCCAGCTGAACTCCATGTTAGCTGTAGAGTTTAGAAAATGAGAATTTTCATTCCTCTAAGTGCTTCCATGTTTCATCTCCTGATGAGAATTCAGGGAAATGAGCAGAGCCCAAGAAATTCTCTGGTTCACGTTGAATCGTGGTCTTTGAATGATGCTGTTACACTTGCACCACTTCAGCCAGAACTGCCTCATCTCTGGAAAACTTGGGACTTTTAGTGATTTCTGAGTCACTTGCAAACCATTTTACCTCCAAAACTTCATTGTGATCTCCTCTCTTTGGGTTATCATTCAGGTAACTTTTCAAACATTCTCCCAGAAGCGTTCGTGTGAATCCTCAGCTCTCACATGCTGGTACTTCCAGCTGAAATTTGTTAAAGAAGTGGGAAAGGGAAGGTTTGTAGGTTACGTGTTTTGTAGGTGTGGCTTACTGGCTAAAACGTGAGTGACCTGTGAAGGCAGCCTTAGTGCCGGTACCCGTGGGGTGTTTGAATCCGTTTTCTCTGTATGCTCCGTTCCCACAATTGGCTGAGAAGCCAGTTACAGAGACTTTAGCTCATTAAAAGAATTGTGAAATGCAGTTTGGGAAGTCTAAATACTATTAATGAGAGAGCAAAGTGAATAAATGGATCTAAAAAGGCTTATATTGCAGCGTAGCTATTTTCACTTCGGCTAATTCAGGACGTGTAACTCGCATGTTGATATCCTGAGTTAGCTCGCTGTGGTAACATTAATGCTTATAGAAGGTGGCTAGCATGATATCTGCTATTCAGTTATGTCCTACCTAAATCTGTAAAATACCACTTAATCATGGCTAATCACTGGGTAAATCTTGTGCTGATTCCTTGCACAGAGGGTGAATTTCATCCTGATGCAATAGATCTCCATGGATCTAACGGATCTTCTAAGCTGCGCTTCCATATTACAGAAAGCCATCTCACCTCTTTCAAGAAGTACGGCTATTTTTTTTTTCCAAGCTCTGAGGTTTTTTTTCTTCTTCTGTTCTATGGCTGCTGAGTGATTCATTTCCCAAATGTTTACAGAGAACATCTAGTGGAAAAGGGGATCATGACTTTTTAAAATACCTATTTAAAGAAGATGTCTCAATAGTGCTGTGTAATCCAGTGCAGCTTCTCTCTCGTGGCCCAAGCCCATGGCAGAGCTGAATCAGTCTCACTCAATCACACTGAAGGATTTTTTTTTTTTCCCGGCAGATATATTTGACTATATTAATTCCAAATACATTTTTATTACAGTGTAGCAGATTTTAATTGAAATGGCCAGATAGAGCGTTTTATTTTTACTCGCCTTTAGTATTGTTTTAGGACAATCTAAATTATTAGACTCTCGTTATTTTAATTTATGAATACTATTTAACCATTTTGTGAATACGTAACGGTGATATAATTTTATGACTAAGATACTAGAAAATTCATCTTGTCTGCAGTCTTACATTCTTTAAATTAAATATACCCAATATAAAAAATGTTTTAAAAATAGGCATTTTCTGAGAAGTAGATTCTAATTTCTAGGCTTTGCAAATGATACAGCCCATATATAGGTTGTGACTTTTAAATCCTGAAATCTCTTTGGATCATATTTATTTCACCTTTTGCATTCAAAATGTAGAAGGGAGAAAAAAACCAGATAGTTTTTTAAACATTTTAAGTAACTATAATAACAAATCTTTTAAAGTTTTGATTTTTAGTCATATTTAGTGTGTTTTGCTCAGGAAGGATTCTTAGCACAGGACAGAGCTGGTTTTTTGTGTTTGGCATGTTTTTGTTGTGTTGTTGGTTGGTCTTTGCGGTGTGTTTTGTGTATGGTGGTGGTGGTTTTTTTCCTCTCCTTCCCTGAGTCAAAAGAAAATTCTCCTTCTGGTGGGAGGAGATTTATGTATCTGTAGCCATATCTCTGCTTTCCTTGAGCCAATTTTGACAATATGGTTCTTGTGCAATTTTGCAATTGTATTCAAATGGTAACAGGCTGTGATCTGAAAATTTAAGTATACATGTGGCATACATGTGTGTTTCTATGGATGTCTGTGCAGAATATAATTTGCAAGCTAGTTCAGCCAGTAACCTGTGCGTCCAAGTTTTGCTGCATTCAAAGAGCAGAATTATTTTCCGATACTGTGGTGTCTTTCTGATGTGATGAAATGCTTGAGGTATAAAATCTCAACGCAGATCAGCTGTGTAACTTACAGATATCTGCGGCGTCCCTGTTTCTTCCAATTACTTTCATACCGTCTGTATCCAGTAATAAATTATAGGTGTGTTTGCTGCCAGCACTGTTCGGTCAATCTGAAATCCAAAATTAAAGCTAGGTTCTTCACAAGAAATTGTTGTTACTCAATCAGTTACAGAAAAAAAATGTTTAAAACTCTGAGCCAGACTAGAATCCAAATCTTTTATAGTTACACAGACTTTGCAGAATTAAGGTGAGCGGAAAATAAAAAAAATCTGTTTCTGTCACTAACAGCAAAGAATTATAGCTATGAAATGGATTTCTTGCCTAAGATAATTATGTCCTAATCACAGCTGTGCTTTTCAAAGTTGTGCCAATTTTACAACGTTCATCATTAAACACCTAGATTTGTGTGTTGTGATAGTGTTTCTATACTGTATTTTACATATTTGAATACTGTAAGAGCCCCTCTCCATATTTTTATATATCATTTTAGCCAGCTGAATTTAATGTTGGAAAGCTGATTGGTAGCCTGAAGGTATAAGGTTGCCCATACTGATCCAAATTACTTTCTGTTGAAGGATTCCATAGATGTCAATGGATTTGTATCAGGCTCCATATGCAATATGTATGCGTACAACCACAGATTAGAAGAAACTGTTAATGAAGATTTCTGAGGTCTGTGAAACTTAGGTCTATATCATCAAGTATATATTTCAGTGTGCTACAATATTGAGATTTTACATTACAAATTTGGAAAAATGGTTGTAATTATTAATAAATGAAAGGGGGTTACAAATTAGGTTTGATGTTGCACTTATGTCCGTGTGTGTGTTCTGTTGGGTGTGGATCCAGGAATATGTATTGTTTGAAGTGTTGCTGAAAAAAAAAAAAATTCCTTAAAAATCCTTCTACCTACTCAGTTTAAGTGAAGAGACTAGAGTATGGAATGAGACCAACTGATAAATTGATTTAAAAAATACAGCAATATTTACTATTTTCCATATAGTTCAAGTTTGATTTTAAACATGTTTAGGAAGAAATAAAAATGTTTTAACACTGAAATGTTAAAATGCTTTTAAAAGCCAAAACCTAGATCACATCTCTTTCCAGTCTCTCAGTGAAGAAGTTTCCACTTCATCTGGGTATTTTGGCATTGGCTTTTCTTCGTTGATCATCTCTGTTGTTTCTGTTAGGCAGCGTTAGTTAACACAGCCTCTCTTCCCTTGTAAAGGACATATTAACCTTCCGTATTTGCAGACAAGAAGTTGGGGTAGAGGTGGTAAAACTGATTTAATGAAAGTACTCAAGAAATTACAGTGCAGAGATGGAATAAAATCACTGTATTTCAGTCTGACCTTGCTATTGCAGCTACAAAAGCTCCATCTATGTGTAATACATATAGTGGAAATTATTTAGAGGGTGTTAAGTCACCATCTTCAGAGGTGAAGGCAGTTCTGCAAGCGGCTCAGGTGAGGCAGGGCCACCCTTGGCAGGACGTGGGTCCTTGTCCAAGTCAGAGCAGGGAACAGTGATGGTGCGCAGCTGTACGTGGAAGGTACCAGAGCTCCTTTGTCCCCCAGTACTTCTCAGATAAAATATATAATAAGAAAACGCACGCAGTCGTTGACCTTTAAATGTATATTATAGTCGCTCATTTCATGGTTTTAAATAGCTGTTTTCTTATTATAATTTAATATGTTATGCCTACAAACCTGGAAAAATTGGCTTTTCCTGTCAATTTCAAAGGAACACAAAGCACACTCTGTACTCCGTTGTAAAAGTTTTATTAAACTTGATAGCATTTAAAATAGTCTTTGAGAATTGCTGACACAATGATTCTAGGTGGTTCTTGGCTCGTCTGTAGCCCTAGCAGTACTTGCAATGAGAAGCGTATTTGCTGAACTGGTAATTATTACTGCAGTCACACCAGTCTGACCATAACGCCTTTGTAGGTCTCAGTGCATTAGATTCAAGGGAAGGGTAAAGATCATCTCGGGGAACAGTTTGCCCTGGGGGATTTCAAGTGAGTAGATAAGAGCATTTAAACTGTTCTGTGGCTGTTGAATGACAGGCATATTTTGTAGGGAAGCCTGGAGTGGTGCTGGGATGGATGCGTGGATATAAAAGAGAAGTCAGGCTCACAGCTGTCAGCTAAACCCATCTGTAAAGCAAGATGAATGGACCTGTGAACATCTTCTTGTATTAATGCGTATTATAGAAAAGAAATCCCCAGTAACAGTGCGGAGGAGTGGATCCTCATCTAATAACCTAAAATGAGTTCAGTTTTCCGTGTGAGGGTTGCAAACGGCAATCCTTGTATGACTAAAGAAAGCTGGTTTTCAGGAATGGGCACCATGCTCTGAAAAATATTCATGTCAAAGCCAAAGAAATTTGGAATTTGCAAGAGAAGAGTTCTGACAGTGACTCTAGCCTAAAATTATCCCTCCTTTTTAATAACTTCTAGCACTTGCTTTGCTGTGTACCTTTTGGTGCTGCAGGGACACTGTAAGGGTTAATGTGACTGATCAGAAAATGTAAATGCAGCTGGTTTTTATGGCCCATAAGGCCTCACTGAATCCTGCTAGTTCTGAGAAGGTATAAGAAAGGAGTAAAATCCTGGTAAATCCCTTTCTCAGAAATTATCCAGTGGGCTAGGGAATATTGCTTTTGAACTGAAGGGACATCTAATCTAGAGAAGTTTTTCATGACGTTTGTAGGTAAAGATAGTACCTGCACTAGGAAGAAAAAACAACCTCAAGATTATTTTGTGTAATTTGAACTGCTGTAATTTTAATGGCATTTTCTCTCAGCCGCTCCTAAACAAGGAATCAAACCTTTTAATACTTGCTATGATATAAATATATTATCTTAAGAAGGCAGTGATGAAAGAGAAGGAGACACAGCGATATGCATCTCTGAGGAATTTCTGAAGAACGGAAATTCCATCATGGCTGCATTTGGCCCATTCTCTTTTAAGAAAATAGTTTTAAAAGTCTGGTTATAATCAGTAGTTAGGCAATATGAAATAACAATATGCATTAGAAAACCATGCTTATGATTGGCATCATTTTTAAACCATCATTTTACCTTCGACCTATGGGACCTGGGGCTTATAATGGAAATGCTTCACATTTTAAGAGTCCTGCTGCAGTTCGTCCAAGCCAGGCAGCATAATTAAATCAATCGATGGAATTTTTGGGGTGGAAAGAAGAGTGGAAGATGGCTTTTAACTATAACCCTGTGGTAACGTATCTATGTGTGCTGATACGCACCCAAGGGGACTCTAAAAAACCTTGAATTAATAAAGCCATATGAGGTGAGAAAAGCCTTGTTGCAACAAACCAACAAAAGTGGCGTTGGGGCCAAGGGAGAGAAGAAAACCCCAAGAAAAGAAGAAATCTACTTTTAGTTGTGTATTCTGTGCATTCCTTTTATTTTTCATTTGTTTTCTTGGTTAGCGTACAAAAAAGAACAGCAGTGATGGACAGAGCCACAAACCCACAATGACTGTATATATTGCAAAAATACAGACAATACTTACAGGAAAGTGACACAGCACATTTAAACCGCCTGGTAACATTAAAAATGTCTCTGTTTATTCTGGTTCCCGCACTTTTGGGAGTTCCAGGCACATGCTTTTCCCTTGGCATGAATCTGACAGAGCACTTAGTGCCTACTGAAGGCTAAGTCAAGTATAGCAGCAGGGCCAGGCCCTGAGGCCGAAGTAGCAGACTTCATCATCCATCATCCCCTGACAGATGATTTTCTGGCTCTCTATTACATAGGGAGAAAATGTTCACACAATGCACGGTAAATATAGATACAAGGAGGGAGAATCTCCTTTGGAAAATACTTTTGTTCTTATCAGTTAACAAATTGTCATTGTTATTAAGGGCATTTAATTAGCTTATTTAAGGAAAAAGGCCAGGGAAACAACATGGTGTTTAAGTGGCAGCAAGGAATCAAACCTGCACAATTGCCTGTAGTCAGGTTTCCTTGGAGCACACAATGTTGGGTATTTTTGTAAAAAAAGGCAAACAGAAAGAAACAAGTGAAAGTTACATGTTAGTTTAGCTAAACAAAAGTCTCTGTAATTTATGAACCAGAAGACTTTTTTTGTTGTTGTTGTGAAACTGTTGGTAGTTTGAGATGATCCCTAGTGAAGCGAGCATATTCAAATATTGGCACTTTTACTTGTATCTCTGCAGCACTGTATTGGGGAAGGGTGGGGTTTACAGTCATCATTGGGCTGAACGGGTTTTATGGAAGGGCGTGAAAAGGTAAGATACCAAATATTGCGTCTGAGTTTACTTATGTAATCTGCAGGACTTTGTCCTGGCAGATGAAACGCAGACAGGACTCGCAGGTAGAGATGAGAGGAGGCCGGTTCTCAGCCGCATCGGTAGCCAGAGCTGTGGCAACTCGCTGAAAACACGCTCAGCTGAAACAGGGTCGAGATTTCCTTTTCCTTGGATATGCTTATTCATACAAACTAGTGCAGGATGTAATGGCCTTTGGTTTGAGGGTAACACAAGATTTGGTGAGTTTTACAAATCTAGCAGAAATATGTCTAATTTGTTATCATCTCAGGCCTGTGAGCCCTCCTGAAATGGGATGTCATTGAGAATATGTCTCTATTTCCAACTGAAGAGTATCCTTCTATATAGTTTTTACCACTTTGCCTTCTTTGGGTTTCAGAGACCCTTAGCACAAACTGTGTCTATACTCTCAGAGCTTGGCTATTATTTTGTCCTGGCAAAAAGCTTAAAACTGGCTATCAAGGTTTAGGCTTATTGACAGTAGGCATCACAAAAATGGATCTGAACCTCACCACTTCTGCATTATGTATTTCTCCACCTCACAGGGCAAAAATACTTTCAAAACTGCTACGTCTTACTGAATTTTGATAAAGAAGGCATCTAAGGGCCCAAGACAGGTTTATCTACTAAAATTAATGGTTATTTATTGTTTGACACTGTGATGATGACGATGTACTTGCACATGGAAGAAAAATGTCTAAGGAATTCTTAGATCTTCTCTAGCTACGTATATATGCAGCCACTAGATAGGCTGAATAAATGGGTACTTACTGAAGTGTGCTATTGACACTATGGTAAACGGAAAGGATTGTCTGGCATTTACTATATATGTCATAGAAAATTCAGATCAGATCCTTAATATTTGCTTTTCCTATCAAGGTCATCCAAACCACTAAAAAGTCATGAGCTGCGGAAGGAAATTCTAAGAGTTCTCATGTGGTCATTGCTAGAGGAATAATTTCCTTTAGTATCCATGTGTTCAGCATATTTGCCTTGTTCTATCTTTGGTAAAGTTGTTGCATTGCTTTTTAGGAAGATGAAGAGACAAAAACTTGCAGATAAAACTTTTTGGCTAACCTATATGAAAACAGTGTTATTGAATCATGGAACTGAGCAGAACGCTTGTTTTGCTATGCTCATGGAAGCAAGTAGGAAATTCTGCTTCTCTCTTCCTTCTTACCCACTCTTTCCAGCTCCCAACTGAGGCTGAAGAGGTTCTTTCTTTGTTGTCTTACCTTTTCAACCAACATAAAAAGTTCATGAAAGGAGATCCCTCCTTGGAAGCGATGTTTCCTAAGTCTCAGCTAAAGCCAAGTCGATGAAATCACCAATTGCTGACCCAAACTCTGCCAAATATGGTGCTTTGGCCCCATCCTGGACTGTGATATAGAAAATACTCCAATGTTTTTGAGCACTGTGTGGCATTTACAGATGCCTTTTCTACTTTCATATCTACTAAAGTCTGGACTAAACACATTTCAGCAAGGCCAAAGTGTATAATACAAATAGACCTTGCGGAATTCCTTAGGTGTGTTTGTTTTTAAAGTGCATCAGATGCATTGGGCCCACGTTATGTATTTCTGCTGTGGTTAGAATGAAGCATGGGTCTGAATTTGGCTGTGAACACAATATCCCTCTTTATAGTTTCTTCTTCTCCCCCTCTGTTTTTCAGCTCATTGTAGGTGTTGTAGTTGATGTGATCCAAAATATCATCAGGGATATCAGGGATATGTATGCGTGTTGTGCCTGGTGTCCAAGTCTCTAACACAGCTGATTACTGGGTGGCCCTGACCATATCCAAGTCAGCCCAGTTTTGAGCATGGATTGTACAAGATGACCGTAGACGTCTCTTTCGGCCTGAGTTATTTTAAGATTCTGTAACTGTGTTTGGTTTCCTTGTGCACCCTGTTCAGCTAGCAAGATCTTGTAAAGGCAGGCTGGTTTGTCCATAAAAGTGTGATGGCCTTGGGGCATGTTGATCCACCCAAGTTACTTCTTGGCAGGAGGAGCACAGCCTCTGGTTCCCGTTTTGCCTGCTTTTATAGCTGCTTCTGGGTCTGGTGTGGGCTTCTGCCATGATGCAGAGGATTGCTCTTCTGGTAGGTACTTATTGCTGCTGTGGTTGAGTAGTTGGCTCAGTAAAACTGATGACCAGATGCTTTGAAGAGCTTGCTGCATGTGCCGGCATGTTAGGCAGGCATAATAACAACGTAGGTCTTGCTACACTGCCTTGTGGTATGCCTGCTTCTGAACTCCGGCCATTCCTGGCAGGGGTGATCTTCAGGATTGAGAGAGAAAACTGAGAGAATGAGCTGACCTACAGACAGTACCCACGTTAGTGTGTTTTGTGTACAGCTGTTCACATGCTGAGCACAATGAAAGACTGATTTAAAGACAGCTGCATAGCACTCATCGGTGCTCTGATGTCTGAACCTGAAGATTAAACTGCTGTGTAAAGGAGAACCCCCAAGACAGGGGTAGAAAACATTGTGGTTTGAAGTAGGCTGGTGGTCAGTTATTAATCCTGGCTGAGGAGCTGCTTGTGCTGCCTTGCACTGACCATCTGCAGCCTTAGCTGTGATTGTGACTGATGTGAAATGTTTTCTGCTTGCAGCTTTAGAAAAAAAGTCCTTTTATAAACCAGGATTTTTGCGATAGTTTCTAATGAAAAGCCTCATGCACAGGCACATATCCTTGCTCAAATGCAGAAAACCCTGGCAGCTGAGACCCATGGTCAGAAGGAAAAGAATGTTCTTGGCAGTAGTAGAAAGAGAGGTCTAAAACACCTTTGCTTTGTGATTTGTTTTTCCTAATTTTTTTTTTTTTTAATAAACCTGATGATGCTAGATGCTTGTAATACACAAGAAAGTCTTGGCAATCCAGTACCTAACTGTGGTCACTGTAATGCAATTGAACTAATCGGATCTAAAATCTAGTGCTTGAAGCTTGCGGATGCAAAAACTTCTAGATTAAAGGGGATGTACGGATGGGATAGAGGTTTTGGTCAAGAAGGGCTAATTTCCTAACCAAAACCTCATTGTACTTGTGAATGAACAATGATTTGACTAATTATTACTATATTGGAGAAGAAAAACAGCTGTTCACAGAATGTATTTTTTTCCTCTCTTCTCCTCTGTCCCTCCAGTGATGTTTTGGCATCTGGCAAAGATGAAAGTATCCTTCATTAAACACTCAACCAGTTTGGTTTAATTTTTCTAGGTTTCTGAGAAGAGAGCCAGAAATCAAACCTGGAACCTGTTGCTGCTAATCAGATCATGACAGGAAGGTAAGAAATGATCTCTTCCCTAGAGTTTGGGCTTTGTCCCTTCTACTGCTCACTGCTGCTCACAGTCTTATTTCCAAAACTTTGCCTGTCATCTCATAGACACACTCTTGTGGAATTTGAAAATCCATCAATAAATTCTTTTGTGAAAGGAAAAAGTTTCAACCAGCTTTTGTGACTGGCAGAAGCTGGAGGAAGTTCTCCATGTAAAAGGCGTGTTGTCATCCATGTATTCAGTTACGGCTGCATGGAAGAGTTGGGGTGAAGCCAGCAAGGTCGTTTATGTGAAAAGATGGGACGTTCAAACACTTTTTTGTACAATTTGTTTGGGAGCATTGAAACTGTGTTTGGGTTCTGGGATAGGTGTCAGGTGTCCCGTTTTATACCACATGTTCTACCACGGTGAGTTGTAACAGCAGGATGAGTGAAAATGGGCAGGCGACCCCAGATCCAGATTTCCCAGCTTCCCAGCTCTGTCACTTTTTCCATTGTTATTTTACTTTTTTACTTTTTTTTTTTTTTTTTTTTTGGTGTGTGTTTTGCTTATTAGCACAAGTATTCCTGAGGACAATCCACATTTGCTATTTATGTTCATAAACCTATTCCTATTTGTTCCAGCAATCTCCGCCAAGAACATCCCAGAATTGACATTTTTAAAATCGTTTTGTTTATGGGAAATTTTACATATTGGATTTTCCAAACACTCAACTAGGGAGTGATCACTGCAAACATCTGAGAATACTTTAGCTCTTCTAATTCTCTCATGATGTCTTACTAATATCCAAAGAGGGAACGACTGCTTGTTTTATAAACTAGTCTGCCAGGTTTTTTCAGAAGTTGTTACAGACCCAGATTTTCTAGGGCAGACATTTGTATCTTGAATACATTTTGTTTTGCTCCTCCCTAGCTAAAGCTAATATTTTCTCTTCATGGCATGTGTCAGGACTAGCTTTTTCAAGCACATAAGGTCTATTCTTTGGAGGTTTTAAATGGAACACAAGCTTAATGCAAGTCTTCTGCTTAGGAGTGAATTTTACCCTACTTCAGTCTATCTTTAAGGAAATGTAAATTGATTGCCAAAGTTGGAATTCAACCTTGTCTTTTAGTTCTGGTTAAAAGAAATGCTACTGAATTTTAAAAGTTCAAGTGTTCATCAAAATGCATACAGCACTGCTGTTGGGATCATACCTAAAGTATTTGTAGGTAGGCAGTATTAATATACAATTTGCGAAGCAATAAACCATATCCCAAGTGAAAAGGAAACATTGTGAAGCTAAAAGGCAAGTAATAAGTATTGATGAACAGGGACTCCAGAAAATCACGATCAGAAAAACTAGTAAATCCCAAGGTTTTAGTTGTTTTGCTCTTACTTATTAACTTATGCACAGAGTTTTGCTGTTTTCTGTGAGTGCCCTGAGGAAAGGTCTTTGTCACTTCAGATGAAAAAGACGGTTTTCAAAATGTTACCAACATGTTCTGCCCTGTTTACCCAGACTTATTAAAAAAAAAACCCACCAGACGTTATTGGCCAACAATAGAGGTAATAAAGAAGTGGCTTCTGTCAATTATTATTGGCAATTATCAGTAATAATTATTTGCTAGATGCTGCATGAGAATAGCAAAACAAAGCTATTAATTTCTTTATTACCTCATGGTATGCTGATACTGATCCCTTGGAATGTATAGGAAAACGGGCAGGCTTTCTGGGACTACCGCTTTAGAGCAAGTCTTTCAAACTTCATTATGTCTGGCAAGGACTCCAGTCCAGGAAGACACAGAAGTTTTAGACGTATGAAAGTACCCGGAGACTTAAAATTAAGCAGACGTAAAAGTGCTTCTTGGAACTTTGGCTGGGGGACTCATTTTGATCAATGAATGAATCTATGGCTCTTAGCAGAGGCACTCTGTGCAAGAATGATGTCGGTGTGTTCAATCACGGTGCCTCTGCTGAAGCAGTGATTGCGGGCTGACCTGCCAAGGCAAAGGTGATGGGAGCCTTTGCTCAGAGAAACCAGTGTTCTGATGTTACAACACTGAAGTTGCTAGGATATAGAAATGCTAAATGATTGCAACTTGCCCTCGGAACAATACCGTGACAGTTGGCAGGGAACCACCCCAAAAGTAGGGAGAAAAATTTTACAGGGGATTGAGTTCCAAAAATGGCCAAACAATTCAAATTTAAGACAGCTATCTAACAGGATAAATAATGTAAAACATCCAGGCTGAAGAGAAATAATTACAGTGACATCATGGGAAAAAAAAATTAGTTGATGAAGAAAGTTTGTAAAAATACCAACAGCAATTAAGGCAAGAGGCCTATAGGCTGAGGAATTGTCTTTGAAACAGAGTGTCACGTGTGTTTCTTATAGAGGACGTTTAAATTTTCACAGTAATTTAATAGGAAGATTTAATTTTACATGTAGTAGGAATTTTTCAAAACTATTTTTAGTAGTGAAAGTGGCTTAGAAAATGCAATATCTATGTATGATTAAACCAGTAAAATGTTGATCAATTCACTCTGACTCTTATACTTCATTATTAATTGGAAATACCTATAGACTTAGCTACTAAAAGGTGTGGTAGCCCTACAGGCTGAATTTGTACTAAGGAAGGGCAGAACTTAGGGAGAGATGCGTCATTCCAAAATCATGTCATCACATGACATCCCAGAATATTACAAGAAAGCAAGAATCTCCTCAGTACTTCAGCACCTCGTAACATTGAGGTGAGGACTAGATGGGACAGCGATAAGTCGGGATTAAGAAGGATATAGCATCCTATACTTCTAGTTCTAGTGCTCCACCCAGGGGGATGGATGGACTAAGAACATTGTGGTTTTAATGGAAAGCACAGAATTTGGTGGTGTTTGCTTCTTTCAGTCTAAAAGTTGGAATTTTGAGAAGAGAGGGCTTGGTACACCTACCAAAGCCACTGCCCACGTGATGTCCCTCTGGGTCAGTGCATGCATTAGCAGGCCTGGTTTGTATGTTGAGCTCAGTTGTTTATGGATGTGCTGAGTGTTACCATGTGGTACTTAAATACAAATTGTACTGTTTGTTCTGCAAACATTTATACATGGGAGTAGTCCCACTGAACACTAGGAGTATCTATAATATGTACGGTGAGAGAGATGGCCTGTGTTATGGGCCCACCCTGTGAGCTGAGCACCCAGCAAAATACTGTGGCTCAGAAACCGGCTCCTGTTATTCTGAGCCCAATGCAATTGCTTGCTGAACCATAGCATTACCTCTGTGTTGAAAAGAATGACCTTGGTACGGCCAAAAAATAAATATTTGGCTTCCTAAGCACAATTACTTTATTTAATAATAATAAAAAAATGGTGTGGGCTGAGTGTAAGACAGCATGAAGAAAATCCAGTATTCGCACACTAGAAATAAAAGTATGCCAGTGTTTTGAATAATAAGAAACTCCTCAAAAATATTTCCACCTCATTGGCATCTCCAAGTCAAGAAAAGAAAACTAATTTTAAGGCAGTGAATCAGCCACAACATTTGCTGGAAGAACTAGCAGTACGTATAAAGTAGGGAACATGCTATAAGGGCAGCCAAGCCTGCCTCCTGTGGATAGTTAATCTGTGGCTACAAAATTTTATTGTTCTTTGTATTAGTCTTAAATGACTTGTACATATGTCCATTGTTGTCAGCTTAGAAAGCACAGTTGTGAAACTTTGTTTCCAAATGCTTAAACATTTTGTCATTTGAAAAAAACCTGAAAGCAGCCCAGTTTCTTTAGCAGTTGCATTAAGCCCTAGATGGCTAGGTTAGAAAGAAGTCTTTCGAAGCACTATTCACAGGGAAGCTGTAGGAAAAAATATTTTTAAAACTGTTTAACTCCTGGTCTTCACAGAATCACAGAATCACAGAATGTTAGGGATTGGAAGGGACCTCGAAAGATCATCCAGTCCAATCCCCCTGCCAGGGCAGGAACACCCAGGTGAGGTTACACAGGAAGGCGTCCAGGCGGGTTTTGAATGTCTCCAGAGAAGGAGAATCCACAACCTCCCTGGGCAGCCTGTACCAGTGTTCTGTTACCCTGACCGAGAAGAAGTTTCTTCTCAAATTTAAGTGGAACCTCTTGTGTTCCAGCTTGAACCCATTACCCCTTGTCTTACTGTAGGTTGTCACTGAGAAGAGCCTGGCTCCATCCTCATGACACCCACCCTTTATATATTTATAAACATTGATGAGGTCACCCCTCAGTCTCCTCCAAGCTGAAGAGACCCAGCTCCCTCAGCCTTTCCTCATAAGGGAGATGCTCCACTCCCTTAATCATCTTTGTGGCCCTGCGCTGGACTCTCTCCAGCAGTTCCCTATCCTTCTTGAACTGAGGGGCCCAGAACTGGACACAATATTCCAGATGAGGTCTCACCAGGGCAGAGTAGAGGGGAAGGAGAACCTCTCTCAACCTACTAACCACCCCCCTTCCAATACACCCCAGGATGCCATTGGCCTTCTTGGCCACAAGGGCACAGTGCTGGCTCATGGTCATCTGAGTGTTGTTTGGGAAGATGCCTTCTGTCTGCTTACAACGATGTAATCTGTACATTGATATTATTGCAGGTGCTAAAAATAGATGGATAATCAGCCACTGACTTACATAAGCAACTACAGCCTTCTTTCAGCAAAGTAAGGGTTGGAGCTGGTTTAAGGACAGGGGCTAAAGTATACAATCTATCTGAGTTCTTTTAAATTGGGTGTTAGGTCTAGTAAGGGTTTCTCTGTTCATGCAGAATCTGGCTGGACAATAAGCCTTATTAATAGTAAGGTCTGCTGGAGAGATGAGGGCACAGAATCAATATAGCTCGTGGTGTAGGTGACTTCTGTTTGTATTGGTTCCCCCACAGCTGATTCTGTGTTTTCTTCTGTGGAGGTATGTCCTTTGTACTGGCTTTTCTTCTCGGGACTAGAGAATGAGAAGTCCCTTCTGGAGAAAGCACTGCTGGAGTTAAGATATTGCAGAGAATGGTGGGGGATCTTAATTTTTGACTTGGGGGTATTATTTTCCTTTTCAAGCTTGAAAAGGAGAATTCCTCCCTGCTACCCCCTGCACCCTGCTGAGTCTGTCTGGGGGCCTGAGGGGCCGTGGAGGATGGGTTGTCTGAGAAGTGATTAGCCTGGCTTCCGCTCCAGGTGAAGCTGAGAGCATCAGAGACATAGTTTGCAGCACCTGATCGTCTCCCATGGAAGTCTCCACAGCACCAGAGCTTGCAGAAGCAGTGGTGAAGACCAGCTAGCCTGGGGCCAGGGACTGAAAAGAGCTCTAGTTGGCTGTTGACCAGTGCTGGCCTTTGCCAGCCGATTACCCCCAATTTCACCTGCTTCCACCCTGCAGACCACGTGGAGTGGCCTCACCTTGCATTGCCACCAGCTGGGCCACAAGGCAGAGAAGGGCACACTGGAAAACACGATGCGTAGCTCTTCACATGCAGAATGAGCTTTGTGTGCAGACTCTTTACATGCTCTATAATTTTGCAGCTCATCTGCATGTGCGTAGCTGGTCAAATACAAAATACCTGGTTAAATCAGCTGAGTGGCATCAGGCTGTTGTGTGTGCCTGGCTGGCTGTTCAGCTCGTTGTCTAAGGGCTCCTACAGCTGTCGGGCATGCAGTTTCAGATTATGCCTGGCCAGTGTGATCTCCTGCCACAACTGCAAGCCCTTTCTAATCTTGTAGCAGTTTTAAGGAACAATTAGTAGTTGGGCTTCTTTAAACCAGCTAAAAGGTCTTTGTCCTAGGAGGAGCAAACAGTTGCAGCTATATTTAGGCTTCTTTCCCATTTTTGAGTGGCTTACAGGACTCCAGGTATGGAAAACTTCTGAATTGCAGTGCTCAATGAACTGGTGAGTGATAGAACTTGCTTGCTTTTCACAGGATTTGTTGTGTTTCTTTACACAATATTAGGATAGCAGATCATTAAATATTTTCCATTAACAGGGCATGTGGGGGATTATTTTGGAAAGGCAGAGAGACTGCATTTTTCCTTTTCGCTTTGGTTCCTACCTTGTTTGGAAATAGCAGGAAGATAATTGCATTTAAAGAAAAAAAAAAAAAAAGATTGGTGATGCTGTTCAAAAGGACTCTGATGTTGCTCTATGTATGGTGTTTCATCCCATGTTTTAAAGTTTTATTACTAGAAGGTCTTAGGGAATAGTCCCTTGGGAAGCAGCCTTGTTCTCAAATTTGTAAACTTAGGTATAGTTGAAAGGTAAAAACTGATGCAAAAATAACACTGATCACATCAAAACAATTAGTGGAAGGGAAAAAGACATGGTGGCTATGAGTTTTGATTTTGAATCTGGAATATAGACCATCTTCCTAAGCTGTTTAGGGGGGAAAAGGCTTGAGTTGTTGTTGTTGTTGTTTAAAATATGCATCTGATTCTCTGGCTTTGTAATAGTGTTGTGTTGTAGTATAATTGAAACTGTCATATTAGTAAATATGTGCAGATAGAAAGGGTTGGTAGCTGCAGTGGCATAGTCAGCTCGGTTGTTGCGAGAGATGAGGACTATTTACTCACAGTTTCAAGCAATGAGAGAAAACACCTCCAAAAATGTGAATTTCAAATGTTGTAAATGGCATAGTGAACTAGTATTGCTTCCAGGCTTGTTATGATGAGCCCTGTTTCACTTCCAAATAGCAAATAGCTTTGCATGGTAATCAGTCTTTGGCCAGCTTTGTCTTTTGCTCTGTGTGCCTACAGCCCTCGGTGCTACGAGTTTGAGTTGCTTCATGTGCCACATGGTGTCCAACAATGCAGGAGGCCTCTCTCCCTCTAAACTAAACCTGAATCTTTATTAAGAGTGGAGGGGTTCTGCATCAGTACATTGTGCACAAGCCGTGTGTGAGCAGAGTAGCTTAACTGGGGTCCAAACTCCAAAAAATGAAAAATTGTGTTCTTTCTTCCAAACTCAGTGGGAGGGTGGTGCAGAAACTGCCTTCATGTAAATATTTAAATGAGGACGCACATGCTAGAACAAACCAGTTAATAAACAAATCATTTTTAAAATTAGTTGTATGTGTATACATGTACATATACACACAAACATATATGTTTAAGCAGTTGTAGGGAACTCTTCCTAGGGGAAGATATAATTTCCTATATTGAGATTTCTTGCATTGAATTCCAGAGAGTCTTGTCCTGTCACTGTTAGAGGTGTATTGCTGAGCAAGATCAGTAACTGATCTGGCACTTCCCATTTATCTATTTACCTGTGTTACGCAGAGACTGAGGATTTAGGGGAGTGAAAAACACTTGCCACTTGGTGCGTGTGTTTTCTCTCTTGAAACTACAAACAGTTTAACAACTTCACTCTGTTTTGCTTTGCAATTTATTGATATGGATTCCTAATGTCATGCTGTTTTTAAAAAAGATGCTTTGGCTTAACAAAATATAGATAATTGTTGTGAGGTTTTGGATTAAAAGAGCTGTTTGTCTTGCTTAAAAGTGATGACACTTTTTGTAATTACGTTGTCTTTATTAATGCACACATGATGGTTTGTAACATTGATTCTATCTTCCAAAAAACAAGCTGGTTAAAAAAGTAGAATAGCTGGGAATCTAAGGACAAAACAATGAATTTAGAGATGGAGAGTCAGCTGATATGATTTAGCTCACACTATTCACTTAGGGAATAAAAATGAATATTTGAAAAATATATTAAAAACCTAAAGCCTCATCATTTTGCTCCTTCTTTTGGCATATTTACCAAGGGACACAACTGTATGTTAGGAAAGAAAATGCTTTCTGGTTTGAAATTCTATTAAATAATCCTTTGGTTGATTTAAAACTTACTCTGAAAACTGTACTTGCAAACTTGCCATGTATTTATATGCAAATGTGGAGGCAAATCTACCAACATGCTTTCTAATATTGTTCTTATTTGGAGTTTTGGTATTAATGTGTGTATTTGCAACTGTAAATAGCTGAAGCTTATAGTACTACCTATGGGTGAATGCTGAGTTGGTAATTTTTTTCCTTTTTTTTTTTTTTTAAGAAAAACTATGCTGTTTTCATGACTAAATGTGGATCTTTTCACGTGGAAACAATTGTGTGCAGAAAATTGCTGGAGCAATTTTGGAGGCCAGTTTTAATTTAAAAATTTGGCCATGCACAGTGTGCCCTTGTTTCTGCCTACAAACGTATTTTCACAGTCAAGTAATGTAAATTCTTAAAAAATGGAGTTTTATAAGGGAAATCCTGATACAATCTTAGCTACTTGCATAGCAATTTTACAAACAGTCCCTCCCATGCATTTATGCTGACTTTTCATTTCTTTTGCTTTCCCCCAGCTGCAGCTGGCGCTTTTTGATGGTTACTCTTTTTGCCATTGACTGTTCATACATTGACAAGAAAGTTCTCTGCTGTTTCCTTTTTACAGCAGGTTTTCTTGAGAATTAAACACCAAACTAGTTATGTTGATGAGCGAATATTTGAATCATTTGGTCAGAACTAATACAGTTACTTTCCAGTTTTAGGTCTTTATTAATTTAAAATTTCTTCTTTCACACTTAATGCCTTTTCTCATCTAAATGGTGTTTTTGGCGCATTCATCAATTTTTGTGGTACACTGTGAATTGTTCCTGAGTCTTTTGTGTTGATTTAAGCAATTTACCTATTAACAAAGTCGTAATACAAGACTACAACAATTTTCTGCTGCATGTCATAAAGTTTTCAAGTAATAACAGCTTTCTGTCAAAGATGCTGTGACATCCTAGAAAACAGTTTAAGTAGATACTTTACTGCCATAGATTATGGTGTTTCAGGAGGTTGTCAGTGAACTCAAGCCCCTAATTAAGCATGGAAAGCAGCTTAGTGTCTTTTAGAATTATTTAATCGTAAAGTAGAAAGTAACTAAATTATTTCCTAAAGTAATTAAAATCCTGATCATGATTTCAAGTATGTATTTCCTTCTTGGTTGCACGGATTCTTAGTGCTTCATTCCTTACTAACTGCATGGTTAACCTTAACATATGCACAGGCAAATTCAATTTTGCTGTGGTAATTAATATGCGGTTTGGGGGGGTAGAAGCAGCATGCATAGCAAGGTTTGGTATTGTCGTATATATTATGCATGTATTGCAAAGAGGAGATCACAGATCTATAATAAATAGACCCATTAGCAATATAGATGATTTGCATTATTTTTGTAAAGTTCTCTAATTCAAATGGAGAAAGAATCAAAGGACAAAATGTTAGGAAGTTCAGATAATGCAACCTGAAATCAGAAGTGAAGGAAAAGTAATTTGATTGTTCAGAAATTGCACAACCTATAAAACTCATTGTCACAAGATTTTGCAGAAAGCAAGAGACAGAATACAAATATAATTAGACATCAAATAAGTTAGTAAATGGAGCTAAGAAATAAGCAACCCTGCCGAGATTCTGTGGAAATAATTGTGTTTGTATATATCTATATATAAGACAATGTGTTCCTGTCAAAAAACCAACCAATTATGCGTAACAGTTGTGGGTTTTTATTTGGTGAAAAAGGTGTCTTTTTATTCATCAGTGATTTTGGTTTAGGAATACACATTCAGCCAGAAATAAGCATATACGGAAAGAGAAAAGATGTAAAATAATACGGGGAGATTTAGAAGTAATGCAAGACTCAGTCTAGAAAATGCGGTTTCTAACTGGTGAGGCATAAAAGAATTTTCCTTGTACGCAAGTTTTTCCATAGCTGCATAATGCACGGGGATTTCACCCTCTGGAGTAGCCAGCGGTGGCCCCACATGGGACTGGACAGACAACCCATAGGAACAAGTTCTCATCTGCTGACTTCAAATTTGCCAGAGTATGGTCTGCTGGCACCAGGAGAGTTACACTCCCATGGTTCAGGCGAAATAGTGGGATTTTAGGGGCAGAAGCGTGTGCCTGGGTCACCTGCGATTGTTCCTACACCTTTGCTCGTTACTTGACGGTGGCTATTGAAGATAATTAACTCTGGTAATAATTACTGCCCTGACTAAAGCTGTTCTGTCTCCCCACCATTGTTCTTCAGAGTTTGGAAATAACTCAAGTCACATGCTGGGTTCCAAATCAATAGTATGAGTCATTTTATGGTTATTTGTGCCTTAAGAAAGCTACGGGTAAAGAACTCATTAAGAATCACTTACATTTACATGGCCTTGTCTCTCCTTGACCCGAAAGCTCGATATAGCAAGATGATTGAAGTTCTTGATTAGGGTAGCAAGATGCCTTCATCCAGTGATGACTCTTCAGAATATAGTCTGCGTAAGAAAAAGAAATATTGTGTTTAAAAAAAAAAAAAGCCTGATTAATCAGTACATATTTGTTCATGTTTCAACATTATCTTCCTTTCTGGGAATAGAGTAGCGATGAATAATTTTTAACATCAGAGGATGCAATCAATGAGGGTTTTGACTGACTAAGGATTTCTAGGTTTTTCCTATGAAAAAGCCAGTTGATATTCATTAGAGCTTAAAAAAAAAATTCAATACAACCTTTTTTCACGTGGAAATCAAAAAGTTAAGCTGAAAGATGTTCATAGAAACGTGCCGATGCTGCTGAAATCTTCACATAAAAAAGTAAAAGTGAATTATCTGGTTTCTAATTTCACTTCAGGAATGTCGAATGTATCACTTTATGTTTACTGATGTATATTTAATACATATACAATATAAAGAGTACTTCATATTTTAGTATTGTGGAAGTTAATATGTTGATTTTAGATTCAGAGGAAAGTATATACGGTTTTATGGTGATCCTTTGCCACAGGATATTCCTTGTGTTTATTTAGAGGGAAGGAAAAAAAAAAGGAAAGGCAATCCTGAATTTCTGAAAGAATTCAGATTCTAGTTTTTATCAGCTGTGTGACAGCAGCAGCTGTATGAAAAGCTGCTTTTTACATTTAGAAAATACGTTGGAGGGGTACTATCTCAATTTTTATGATAGATTAAAGTAACAAAATAGTGCGATTTTTCTATTCATTTCCCCTGACGATAGTGTAGTTCTCATGACAGTGTGGTCTGCTCTTAAAAGCTGTGTAGTTCTTTCAAATACTGAACCAAAAGGATGAAGAACCTGGTTCATTCAGACCTTTGTTGCTTCATGATGGTTATTCAAACAGGTAGACTTGAGGGTTTTGCTTCATCAGTGTCTACCGTTTTCTCAGAGTAAGCTGTCTAAAAAAAAGTGCTCTTGTAACTGTCCCTTTTTGTTTAGAAATTAGGAGAGCCAGGCAGGCCGCTGTCTGTGTGGGGCAGAGAGATCATTATCCTGTGCTCTCATCTTCCTGCTTCGCTTGCATGTAACACCCACCCATTTTCCTTTTCCATCTCTTCTTTTCTCTCACATCTCCATATGCTTCTCACTTGAAAAAGACTTCTCGGTTAATCTATGAAATGTGTACACTGCTCTCTCCTTCAAAGAAATTCCTTAAAACCCAGGCATATTTCAATTATAGTGATTCCATACTTCTATTGCTCTGTATCGTGAGTTATAAAGAGAATTATTTTAAGAAATGATGCAGCGGTGAAAAAGGCGATGCAACCTTCAGATGCATGAGGCGTGGGATTTTGAGAGGAAATGCTAGTGCAATTATAGAGGCTGTGGTACAACCTCAGAAATATCATGTCGTGTTGGTCAGCCATGGACAGGAATGTTCAATAAAACCAGAACAGATGTAGAGAAGGGTCGTAAGGATTATTAAGGCAATGGAAAAGCCTGTTTAATGAGAAGAAGCAAAAGGATTTTGCATGTTCTAGCACAGCAAAATAAAAGCTGAGGATTTATGGTTTCTGTCTTGGACATATAATGGTTGGAGACATGCAGAAAAGTACCTAAACTAACTGACAACACGGAAGAAAACAATAGTTCTTGAATAGATTTTAATTTTTTTTTTTTTTTCCCCACTCTGAGACCAGACAGGATCTTAATGAAAATACAGGGGGAGAAAAGTTCTGTGTGCTTTCATGGAAACTTTGTGAAATGCTGGGAAACTAGAACGTGTGCTCTAGGAAATCCTTTCCTATGAACCCTGCAGCACTGTAAGTTTTCTCCATTAATAATTTAAGTCTTTTACTCGATATCTCACACGTCTGCCGTAAAACATTTAGCCTCCTGCTCAGACATTCCTCGTCTTCCACACGCTTCCAGTGTGATATTAGGTAGGTCACCATGTCCTTCTGTTTTCCATGTGTCCAATGTGGATATTAGTATTCCTTACCTCAAAGGGGTGCTGGAAGGATAGATATAGTAATGGCTGTGTTGGCAGAGACAAGTAAATATTTTATCACAGGCAAAGAATCTTTTTGCATTCAGACAATTTCTCTGTTACATAGTATCTTTTTTTTTTTTTTTTTTTTTTAGTCAGAAGGCCTATATAAAGCAGGAAAGAATAATAACAATGAAATGTTTGGTTAATTCACTTACAGATACTTGCGTATCTGCATCTTCCAGTTTTTATTATATAGAACGTAAAATTATTCAGAGCTTGTTCTGGGCTCCACAGTTGTCAAACTGACATGGGCACACTGGGAGTTGAGCAGCGGGCCATGGAGGTGATTAAGGTGTTGGAGTGTCTGTCGTGGGAGGGGTGGCCGAGGAGGTTCAGCCTGGAGAAGAGAGGGCTCGGGGCACCCTATCAATGTGTGTACAGATATCTGATGTGGTGGGAAAGAAGATGGAGGCAGCTCATCTCAGTGCTGCCCAGTGATGGGACAAGAGGCAACAGGCACAAATTTAAATATAAGAAATTCTGTTCAACCAAAAGAAAAAAACCCAACAACCAACCAACCTTTTTCACCTGAGGCTGGTTGAACACTGAGACAGGTTGCATGGAGAGGTTTGTGGAGCTTCTATCCTTGGAGATATTGAAAACTCAGCTGGACCTGGTCCTGGGCAACCTGCTCCGGCAAACCCTGCTTGAGTGGGTGACGTGGGTGAAAGAAAATAAAGCTTCCTCTTGTAAAGTTTCTGGAGCAAGTGAATGTTTCTATAGTTCATACGTACTGTTAAACTAAATACAGAAGGACAGAAACCTGAGATTCAATCATTCTTAATAGCTCTCTCCTACCTAAGTGCAGGGCAGCTCAAATAAGGTGTGAGTGGTGAACTTCATACCCTGGTGTCACTTGGACTTTTGGCATTGACTTCTGTGCAGTCAGGATTTCGGTGTGAATGATTCAAAGGGGAGAGATGTTGCTGTTCTTAAAGCTGCTTTTTCATTCTGGATCAATATTGATTTACTTCTTAAAAGGATAGGCTTAATTCTGTACCCCATAGAAGTATATAATTTTTTTATTTTTTTTTTGCTTTGTAAAACACAAAGAAATGTACATCCTGTAACAGGAATTTGGCAAGAAGAAAGCAACTTGTGGCCTCTACATCAGATTTGTAAAATAAATGCAATCCCACCCTGTGAACAGCGGAGGGTTATGTTAATGTCTGAGTTTGTTTTCAGTCATGACAACCCAGAACTCCAATGTAGCAGAATGTCCCAGTGCAGATATCTTCCTGATTAAGTTGCTTCACCAAATGAAAGCCTTGATGTTATAAATCCTAAAGGAATATTTTAAACGTATGTTTTTGATCCAGCAATGTAATTTTCCCCAAAATAGTAGGAACATAGACAACGAAAGCAAAGAGGGACAATGGTTCCTTGAGGAAGCCTTTTATCTTGGTATTTGCTTGTGAGGGGGAACATTCACCTGCATCTGAGAGATGAACCGTGCTGAGGTGCGCTGGAATAGCTCTAGTCCCAGTTTATAAATCCAGAGACATTTTCTTTCAAAAACCTTCTAAACATCTTGTTAAGGCAAGATTCCCCTTTTATTTTAATCAGATGAACTATCTAAAAAAGAACAACACCAAGATCGGCCCCAGAGGGACTCCTGCCTGGACAGAGCTTTTTGTTCCATGATGAGAGACAGAATCAGAGCTGTCTGAATAATAAAAACCAGATTCCTCAAGTGGTTTATGGGGGGGAGACTCAAATTTGATTTATTGCTTATTGTAGGATCTGATTATCTGTTGTTGTGAATTTTGATGTGGCCACTGGTATACATCAAAATGTTGTGAAAGTTTAATAAAACTTTGAATGTGAAGTCCATTTACATTATTTATTGTTCTACCCCACTTCTGTTTGAAAAGTAATAACAATGTGCTATCCAGTCAGACAGTTGAAAGTGTATTCAGTGACTAATCAAATGCCATCAATGGCAAAGCGTGAAAATGGACTACAAAACAATGCTTTCCAGAAACACTTTTAGACTAATTTTAATTGGTCAGATAAGATCTGTAAATTATAAACACATTTGCAGAAATTAAAAGCTGCTTGGGAAATGTTTGTAGGAGATTGCAGTCAGTTTGGTTTTGACCTTCCAAAAAGTTTTATGTAGCTAACTTTCATTAACCTACATTACCTAGTCACATCTCTTAGGAAATAAAGCAAAAAAGCCCCAGCCATATGTACAGACCTTGATGCTTTTTAATGCCAACAACAACAGGGTTTATTCAGACCCAGTTGTCAGTACTTGTAAAATGGCACTGTCTTGTAAGGCACTACGAAGGAAAGACAAATGCTTGTAATGTGAAGTTAAGATGTATGTGGTGTCAAACTGGACAGTAGCTCCAAACTGTTGTTGGTTGGTCTACCAATACCCACTGCTCTGTGTGATGCATTTCTACCTCTAGAAGGTAACTTCATTATTTTTGTGACAACAATTGAAGAGCGTTTCTGTGACCTCATCCGCCTTCACTCCTTCAGAAGTGATTTAACTGCCATGGTTATTCAGTCTGAGTCACGCTCTGGGTGCCGCCACCAGTGCATTCTAAACTTGCAATAGTAAAAATGATAATGCTTTAAAATGCAGTGTATTTTTTTTTTTTACCATCAAAATATAGTAGCATGATTCCCCTTTACATGCTTGCTTAGGCTGCTGCCATACAGCAGAAGGTTAACAACCAGAATATCAAGATTACTTCTCAGACTGTGTAAGTACACTGAATTATGGAAAGGATGGGGAAAGTGATCAACAGAGTTGCAGGTGTAAGTATTATATAATTTGTGGAGGATTTTGTGGAGTGGATGTTTCTCATGGAGTAAAATCTATTTTCCATCTCTGGGCTTCTGAGAGGCTCTGGTAATGCCCCTGCTTTCTTCTGTCTGCATGTTCTTATTTTTTATATTAGGAAGAAAGGACTTAGAAGAACAAAAGACCTCACTAAAAAGCAGACAATGTGATGGCAAGTGAATGCAAAGTAATGTGTACTTGAGGGATGAAAATAGTCTATCAGTATACTTTGCTAAATTAAGTGTCAACTCAGGCAAGGGAATCTACTATCACGTTAGACACCTCAGTGTCGACTTCTCCTCAATGTGAAACTGCAGATAAAAAAGTAAAGAGAATGGTGAAGTTGCTAGAGGAACAGGTCACAAATAAGAGTAATGCCATGGGCAGTCCTGTCTTAATTGCCATTTCAGGTACTTTCCACTGGCTCCCAAAATTACAAAACCGAAAGGGATGTTGGAAAAGTTGGGGAAACAAAATTTTGAGCAAGGACTGGAGCCAGATGGAACAGGTTGGCTGGTTTGCCTTGGAAAGAAGAGGTGGCCACTTATCCAGAATTGGGAGGGCTTGGCAGCTCTGAGGTAACTGGGTGCTATGGAACTCATACCAACTGTCAGGAGGAAAATGCTATGTTTTAAAAGCTGTTCTCTACTGTTTTACACCCCTTAGATTCAGAGTCAGCTTTCTTATTTTAACTAGGAGACAATATTTACAAGGAGACAATAAATATATTTGTCTAGCAGAGTTGCTTTTTTTCTCCACTAAGCCTGCTGTTCTAGAATGTTGAATGCGTGGAAAAAAAGGTTTATTGGAAATTATTGTATTTGAAAAAGGTCTTAGCTATTCCCCAGAAAGAAGTGAAGCGAACACAGGGTCAATTTACAACCTGACCTGAAAACACAAAGTTGATAATCGGCCATCATCGCTTATTGTATCTATGATCTGATTTGTTGAAATGCTCAATAAATCCACTATTAGGAGAAAAAAGTGCTTACATGTATTTTTTTTTCTCTAAAAAAAATTTAAACAACAAAATAAAGGATTGATTGACAAGACATCAATAAAGCTTTGAGCATACACTGCTGACCTTTTTTTCTTTGCACTGCAATCTGTGTTTATTAGAATTCAGCTCCTATAAATAGGTTTCTGTGGTAAAAAACCAAGCAGCTTCTTAGGAGTTTTGCTCAATAAACTTCTGTGAGAATTCTAAAGACTTAATACATAGCTTTCAATTTCATTCATTCTGTCTTCCCTTCTTAAAAATAAGATATAAGTGGGGATGAAATAGGTTTAACTGATGGAATGTTTTTTCTAAAGCTGTGTTCTTAAAACTCACCTTTCCTTTTTAATGTCTGCTACAGCAGTTTATTTGGAACAGACAGGATATATATCATCTCACGCCTGGTACTGTAGGCCATTTCTTCTCTTTAAATAAAAGCATATTATAAATCTGTGCTGCACTTGGGTGTTGTAAGCACTCAGGTTAGCAACTTCAAAAGTAGAGCTGGAATGAGGCTTTGGCAGGCACTAAAGAATACTGACCAAGTCCTTGGACCCTATTTTCTATTTGATCTTTCTAAGAACAAAATTTCTTCAGAGCCTTTCAAAACAGTAAAGGTGGCACAGCAGTGATGTCAAGTCTTTTAATTTTATTGCAAGCCTTGTGATATTCCTGTATTAAGGTTTTTGTTCTTAAAGCCCTTCCTTTTGGAGTCCTGTGAGAATGTCTTTCATTTTGTGTTGCTGAAGTAAATGTGTACTTGATGTTGCTCTAAGTAAAAGGTGAAATAGAAACCTTAGGTTGAAAGGGTCAAAACTTGTAACCAGGTGAGAAAAGTCTCTGTAAGGAAGCTCAGAATTTGCTTGTCTCCTCAACATGTATTTTGCTGAGTGGAATCTTCCAGGGCTGGCAGGTAAAGGATACCTCTGTCCTGGTGTCAGACTAGCTGTGTCTTTTTCCTGAATGGTTGATCCTAGAGTTTTCTTCTTCATTAGTGCCTCCTAAAAATCAATTGGTTTTTTCCACCATTTTTTGTTAACCTCTTCTAACATAGTGATTCTGGCTCAAGCATCTTTCCCTTGGCTAAAGATACTAATCTCTGAATAATTTAGGCTATTTCCTACCCTTCTCTCCCTGTGGTGTGGTGTTTGTATGTTGTGTGGGGTTGGTTTTTTTTGGGGGGGTGTGGATTTTTTTTGGGGGGTGGGTTTTTGTTTGTTGGTTTTTGTTTGTTGGTTTGTTTTTGCATTTTATTATTAGTTTGGGTTCTTTTTCAGAATGCCTCCCTTCCATCATGTTTGACAGGAAGGTCCTTTAACTGGGTACTGACTGCGTTAGGGGTTCACAGAGTATGAAACAGGAAAAATTTGCTGGTATTTCTTGTAAGACAACCCATGAAGAGCACCTGCAGTACACCTCATATGGTCCCATGTATCCCAGAGTGCTCAAGCTTGTAGGTACCTGGACAGGTGGGCTCTTGCCATGTGCTGCCATTGAAAATCAGAGGGCATTTTCTTCTTTCAGACAGTGAGTGGGAGCTGGATTGGCCATTTGTATCAATCTAAGTATTTTTAAATATTTATGGTGATTGGTTCTCTTTGTCCATTTCCTCTTATCCAAGTAGAGGTAAAAATACCATAATAAACCATCTTTGGAAGGAGCTTGTAGTTCTTGGATGGGATGGATTGTGTACGGAGGAGATATTATCCTAATTCATCTCTGCTTTTATTAAACCTGGCAGCTACTGGGACAAAAACAGTGAACATGGTTATTCCTCTCAACGTTGACTATGCTATGCTATGTCATGGTTAGGGTAAGGTTGCATACAAAGCAGATAATATGATCCTTGTAAACCAAAAAGTAAGAAGGTATATAGCACTCTGAAAAGAAAATTATGCAAAGCGGAGGGCCTGATTTTATTAACTGAAGGACTTTGCAAGATTTCTTGCTGGCAGGAAGATGATGGTACAAAATGAGACCATTTCAGGAATTCTGTACATTTGTAATCCATGCTGTATACTACAAATCATTCCAGTTTCTGCACAATATATCTAAAAGATGGCCACATTCTAGTCAAATTTTATCTATTAAATATAACACTTTAAAGAGACATGCAAGCATTACCTTCAGATATAAAAGAACTATATAGAAATTTAATTCTGCTTATTCAGTAGTAATTTATTTTGCAAGCTCTCATCATTAGGATTATTATTAATTACCATGCCATGCAGCTGCACTGACCAAAAAAAAAAAAAAACTTTGATATAACAGAGCACATTAAAAATATCGGATTAAAGATTTAGCTCTGCCAGATTTTAGAGTAAAATAAAATGTCTGATCAAAATCTGAGCACATACAAGGTGATCATTTACCTACTTTCCTTGCACATTGTTTGAATAGTTTGTATTATGGATGTGAAATTGCCCTCAAGGAGGTTAGTTAAAGTAATAAAGGCTTCCCTTAGCCTCAGGAGCCACTCCCTTTGTGATATGACCTTTCTGTGCCTCCTCAGCTCAACTCATTATGAAGAGAGACAAATGCTTATTTTAAGTCTTTTTGAAAGCTTCTCAGGCATTAGGTTTTATGGCAAGGTCCTTTTCTCCCTTGTTCTGAACTCTAGTTGCAATTGGGAGTGGTGGGGGAGAAGAAATAATCACAATTGGAGACCCTGAACGGTGTTTTCTGTGCCTTATTTTGGGGGGTTTTAGTTAGTTTTTATTTTTTAAAATCTGGAATGAGGCAACATGTGCTGGGATTTCACCTCACCTTAAGCTGCTTGTCAGTGTTGTGGCCAATATTTTGGGCTGAAGTCACCTCAGCTGGAGCCCGTTGGTATCTCTGAACAGCCGGGCATTCTCGCACAGGCAGTTTTCAGTCATTTGTGTGGGAAAGGCGCCAAAACGGGCTGTTCCACCTGCCGCCGCTTCCTGCGCTCAACACCCCCTGTGCCCTGTCAGGGCAGCGACAGCCAAATCGCGACTCTCGTCTTGAAACGGCCCCTTTGAGTCCTGTTTATTTCGATCAGGCTGAGCGTCAAGCACGTGTTTCGCATCTTCCGAGCGTGGCTTTCAAAGGAACAAAACGTGGCTGTCGGGTTGTGGCCGTTGCAGCAGAGGAGCGCGGCCTTCCCGCCGTGCTGAGGGGCAGCTGGGCCGGGCCGGCTGGGAGCTGGTGACGCTCGGGTCGGCGTTGCAGGCGCGTTTGGCTTGTGCTAAAAGGATCCTGAGGCAGAGCAGCCCTGGCTCCGGGCTCACCATTGCCACCCCAAAGGACTCGGGAGAAGCAAGGTGATGGATTCTTCCCTGAGAACCAGGAAGGGTCGGGGATGGTCCTTCCCGAAGCGCTGATGTTTTGCTGAGGGGCTATCTTCTGCACCGTCAGCAAACGTGGTGGGTAGATAACCTTTTTTTCATGAGGTATAGATTTCTTATGTTTAATTAAAGGTTTAACAAGACAAACCCATTGCCATAAACCTCCAGGGCTCCTTAGCAACACTACAGAAGACATATTTGTACCCATCTGGAGCTGGGTAGGTCACTCTGCCTGATAACCTTCAGGAGGACTGTCTGTGGAAACTCAAAGATTGCTGAAGCAAAATTGGCAAGATAAGAAGAAATGCTTTAAAACAATAACTTCATAAGTATACTCATTTCTAGCCTCATTCTGATTTTGTAGTAGTTGATGATTTTTCTGAGTATGTGTGTTTAGAATTACTTGGCAGACAATTTCTGCAAACTTTCTTGGTTGCAGATGGTTTAGGAGAAATATCCTATGAGCGAAAGTGTTGGGGCAATGCTGGAGAGATGTGGCAGGTCACCTCCCTGGTGCTGCTCAGTTTTGTATTTGGGTAAGCACAGAGCTTGTACTCAGGTTTTCAGGAGATGTACAGATTCTGAGATTGATTATTTTAAAAGTTATTCTCTCTCAGGTTCAGTAAAAAATCATTATTCGCCGGAAACAGTGTGTTGAGAAAGCACCTTTCCTAGGATGTTTGTTAAAAGTAGGGACAAAGTGCAGACAAACCATTTTTTCACCTGAGCAAATATTTATAAGAAATTGTGTGTGTAGATGTGTACTTTGTTTGCCCTGCAGAATTTGCCAAGGTGCATTTGGGAGTATTTTACCTGCTCAGCTGTAATCTTAATGTGAAGTATAGAACCAAGGATACCATTTCCATTTCAAAAGATCACTTAATATATTTTCTGCAGATTTTCTAATTTGTTTAATTAAACTTAGCGCTTCATTCCACTTCATTAGATCTATTTAATTTTCATGTATCTATGTAGTTTTTCAAGTACATAATTAAAAGAATAGTTTTATAAAATCAGTACTTCTTGTACATTAACATGCTCAAGAACGGGAACTATGTTTTCCTGTTGATTAGCATGTGATGATAAAAGCATTAGCGTAAAGTAATAAGAAGGAAATAATATAGTCCTGTTTAAAAAGTCCACCCTGAAGCTGGCCACCAGGTATTTGAATGTCAGATCTGTATGCCTTAGCGAAATTCTGCAGGAGAAGTTAATATAGCAATAACCTTGATACTGATTTTTTTGCAGACAGAAAGGAGTGTTCTTTGTGAAGAGAAGTGGTATGTAGGGTGCAACTAGGAGTTCAGGTTCGGGTTGCAGTTTGGGTACCATACGGCTGTGGGTTTCATTAAGCCAGTTTTTGCAATTGAAATAACTGAGATGTTAAGCCAGTTTTTGCAATTGAAATAACTGAGATGTAGAACAAGTGACTTGCATGTGGTCAGTTGATAAACTGGAAGCAGAACTAGTAGAATTCCCAGCAGTTTTCTTTGTCATACTTGCTCTGAGAGGAGACAAGACTGTGATGGTTCTCATGTTGTCTAGTAGCTATGACTTGTGGATGTCTAGAGAAAGAGGTAATGTTTTAGAAATTGTTCTTTGCGTAGGATGAGGATTAATCTCATTTGCATTTTCTTCTGGTAGTCCAGTGCTATGACTGAAGGAAAGATCTTGGTCATCTTAACAAAATAAAAAATGCTGTGCGGATATATACTACATAGTTTCAGCCTGTAGCTACTTGAAAAATGGGCATCAAATATAGATGGAAAACATGAGGAAACAGTGGCTTATCCCACAAGAGCCACCTGTAACTGCCTTATGCTCAAAACCATGCAGGATTTGTATAATGAAATCTAATGTACAGTACAGCAGCAAGATGAATCTGGGTAATTTAGTTCACTGAACTCCCACTAATTTCTGTGGTCTTTGGAGTTGATTTTCAATATATACTTTCACTAAACAGTTTTATCAGCTGGAATTTTGTATTCTAGAAGACAAAATATTGAGGGTAAGTCATTCACCAGTGTATTTGGAATTTTTGTGTGCGTGTGTGCTAAGTATCTTTGTGTGTATATATTTGAGGGTGTTATTTAAAAGGATAACTTTGAGCATACGTTCCTGATTTAGTCCCCTGCGATGGCAGACAGCTGCCTCCCAAATTTCTTCTTCCAAAGTCTCTACTGATCGTGCACCATGTGCCACACTGCACTGTGGCCACAGTACATGCCCTAGTATACTTTGCTCTGTGTGTTACAGTATACACCGTATAGGTTGCCATAACAAACTCAAGACATTTATTAGAGACTAAAGCCCATAAATCCTCTTTCACAAGAGGAAGATGAGTGAGATTTCGTTGCATAGTTGGGATCCACTTGAGCGTTTAGATGTAATTTTAATTCTATGCAGCTTCAGAACAAAACCAAAGTAAATGAGACTTTAAAGTTCTAATCTGCTATAGATAAATGTTAGCAAAGCTTTTTCAATGCATAAGCATTATGCTTTTAGCATAGGGTTTTAAATCCCTTTGTATGTCTTTTATCCTGAAAGACTGTGGAAACTTGAGCTGTATTGGGCAGTTCAGTTCCAATGGATGCAATTAAGCAGAGATTTAATTAAATTAGATAATTTTAATATATTTTCATGCATCTTATATAGAATATGAAGACCTATACTTGGCTCAGTCTAAAGGCAGTTGAAGTAAATGGGACACTTTGGGCCTCAGGTCAAGCTCTGTAAGAGGATTTTTTTTCCTGTAAAAGAGGGGATCAGAGCATTTCCATGACACTGGAAAACTTGATAGGATTGGTACATCTGGTTATAAAACTTTTAACCAAAGCTTCTGTTTTCTCAAATATCACCTCTAAGGATATTGGCAAAGGCTGGCAAGGTTTAAGGATTAGTTATTCACCTGTTTTCTTCCTGGTCTTTCTTAATGCATCCTTTAATTTGTATGGATAATGATGTTAGCTGTTCTTAGGGTATTTCTCTCTGTTAGGCCAGGTCTTACCGCAGTACTAGGTGTGCTGGTAGCACTTACCTGTTCAGCTGACCTGAATCTGGGCACCCACATCTTTCTCCTTGCAGCTGGCGTGCAATGATCAGACACATAGAAAGTAAGCATGTTTATTTTGCAAGGGGAACAAAGCACAAAAGGAAGAAAGACTGGACGATAATCAGATTAAATGTGCATCTGTTTGACATAAAAACTGTTCAACATGTGCAGGGAAACCAAACAGATCTAGCTTATAGATGTATGGGTGCATCCACCCTGCTGTATGTGGTGGGACCTGGGCCTCAGCTTGGTCTGTCATCAGCCATTGACGAGCCTTGTTGATCTGCAGAGAAGGGGACCATCGCTGTTCCCTTATTTTGGCTTGTTTTTCTTTAAAACTTATTGTCGAACTAAACTGATGGAGTAGGTATGCCAGTAACCAGCCTAACCCGCCATCTTCATAAGCTACCGCAGAGCTGCTCTGATTCTCTTGCAATCCTATGATGGAAACTTGGTCCCTGGTTGCCTCTGCAGATGAGGACTATGCTCTTTGAACTGCACTCGGAAAAGATCAGTGTGTTAAATATTTCAAACTTAAATAGGAGTTAGCAACATTGTTCTGTCTGAAAGTGATTAATTTTGAGAGCTCCTCTGGCAATTGCTGTTAAAAGTCTTTGTCTTACATTTGCCGTATTGCAGTCTCCGTTTCCATTCCGTGTTTGAATGGCAGTTCATTCCACAGGCTCGGTGTAGGGAAATTATGACAATATTCAATTAGCCAGGTAACCTCTGGAGATTTGCTAATGTACACATAAAATAGAAATCTGCTCTTAAAACTTCTCTGACATGCACATTCTTTTCAAGTGCTAAATAATGGTTATGTAATGTACAAAAGCCAGCCCCTGTGGTGGCATTCCAAGGATAAATTTTGTCCCTTGTGTACCCCAAGTGTGCTCTTCATTGACGGGTCAGAGATCTGGGACCTGACAAAAGGTAAAGTGCTGTCTTTTGTGAGAAGGTCTGGCATGTAAAGTGGGGTATGTGGAACTGGTCAACCAAGGGTTGTTTAGGGCCATTTTGCAGGAGTGAGTGAAGATTCAAATCCAGATTTCAAATTCTGAATAGGGTAAATAATAAATGCCCCCAAATTATTCCTTGATTTCTCTTTTTCCTTGTAATGGAATTAGAAAACATCTATGTGTGTATACATACTAATATATGTATGGTTCTGTAAGAGCTAGGTGCTCTGTATGCACAAGGAACTGTGCTTTCAGGATGTGTGACTTTCATTGTAGATAAAAGGAACTGACAAAGAAATAAAAGAACAAAATTAAAACTCCAGGAAGAGAGAACAGAGCATGCAAGACTCCTTTGTTAACAACAGACATCTACCAACACGCAGACAAGCTATGAAGGGAGCTCGTTTTATCCTTAGGAGTGTTATGTGGAGAATAGTCCTACCCGTATTAAGTCATGTATACTCCAAACTGGAGAACCCCTTGTAGTAAAGTCTCCATCGCATTTGACATAAAACAATCTCACCAGTTTCTTCATACTACAGTTGCTTGCTTTTGGTCATGTATGTGTTTTGTGGTTTGTTTGGTGTTTTTTTTGTTGTTGTTTTGGTTTGTTGAAAATTACATTACAGTTCATCTCTTCCGTGCCTAATATGAACTGCTGATAAGAAGATTGTATGTGAAATCTTAATAGGTTGTAAATTCTGCCGGTTTCTGGGACTGGACTTTATCTTGAGCTTTGTAAAACTGTAACACTGGAGGGCCAGAAAAACAAAATAAAAGTGTAGTCTACAACTAATAGGTATTATATGTTTCAAGCAAATTAGAACAAATTACTTACTAGAAGAGAGCCTAATAAATTACAGTACATGTAAAACATTCTGAACAAAGCAGTCATAATATGCAACTGTAGAAATGACAAATGTGGTGTATCACTTAAATATTGCATTGCTGAGCAAGGGTTTGCTAGTGTTTTAATAGTATTTCTATTGCTATTTAAGTGTTCAGAGAGGTGACACACTGTACTAGGAGTGACAGAAACCGAGAAGCTGTTGGAGCGAACAGATGAATGAGGGTATGCAAAACATACGCTGCAAAATTCCAGGTTTGTCCTGACAGTTTAAATAGACCTTGAAGTTGAGAAACACGCACAAAAGCAACAAGGAAACCCCCTCAAAGGATTTTTAATGTGTTATGAAGGACTATAGCAGTAAAGCCAGGAAATTTTCTCAGTTTTCAAATGTTTGCAGAAAGTTTTTATAGTCACTCTCTGACTTGGCTATTGTGTGAGGAATGACACTAAAGGAAAGCTGATGGAGAACATTTTGGTGCAGAAAAGAATGGCTTGGGAGTCTCTAAGTGAACAGAGGCCAGTAACTCATTACCGATAGAGGACGAGTTTGCAGTAAGATAAAACTTCAACCAGTTTCTCCAATACTTCAGAAAGTACGAGTTTGGTTTTAGTTACAAAGCGACTGTAAGCCCAGAAACTCGGGGCGGAACATAAATTGTTTGTCTTTTTACTAAATACTATAATTTCAATGGATGATGCATTTGTCACTGCACCCAATTTAATGCTATCGGTGTTTTAATGGGAACTACTTAAGTATTGAAGTTAACATCATGAGACTGAAAAGTGTCAATATTTTTTGTCTCAGTATCTTGTATAAGTTTTCAAGGAACATGAAAGGAACATCTGGGTGCTGCTGGCTTCTTGCTCATTTTACCTTGCCTGTACTAAGCCATAATGGGGAGCATCGTGCTCCTTCAGCACCGCTTAGTGGGTCAGGACAGGCAGATTTCTGGGTCTCTTTAAAGCTTTACCCTCTGTGTTATTCTACCAGTGCAAAAGAGTCAGTGGATTGATCCCAAGCATGTAAGACAATCTTTGTTTAAAGAAGAGGAGAGTTATATTTCAGCATTTTTCTGACAATTATAGTAATCAAGCTAAATTATCCATAAACCAGAAAAAGCTATCAATTTTACTTTTGAAGGAAAGTTTTTTATTAAAAGATAGTTTTGTTTGGTATTTTATGCCTGGGATATAACCACTTCAGCCACTCAGAAACCAGACTGTGGTTTGTTTTTTCTCTATTATTGCTTGGCAAAGTTATTGAGGAAAAATATCAGGATCTGAAGCAATTCCAAAAGATGTTTTCTTGCCCTGAGTCAGTAATTCTGTCTTCATGAATTCGTGCTGTCTTGCGGATCGTCACCCTGGTTATATATCTCCTTTAACCACGAAAAGCCTTTTAAAATGGGGAATAAGCTCAAGTTGTAGACCTGGCATTCAGTCTGGGTTAGCAGCGATGTGTAGGATGCTGTGAAGGAGCAGAAGCTTTGCTGTTGCTGAAGGGTGGGAGCGCAGGGCAGGCAGCGCTGGCTGCCCAGGGCTTGTTTCTGCAGAACTTCTGCCAGGACAAGCTCCTCTCTCCTCCCAGCTCCTGACTCCTTCCTCAGGTGTGCTCCCATTGTCGCAGTTGCATCGTCTCAGGGCAACTACATGCTTGCTCCTGTGCATTTGTATCCAGTAACCCATGCACCGTGCAGAAGCCATAGATTTTAGTGCTAGAGTTAGGTTATGGTTGGACTCGATGATCCTGAGGGTCTCTTCCAACCAAAATGATTCTATGATTTAAAGGTATCTGTAATATTGTGAAATTTATTTGCCCTCTTTTTTTGTACCTGGCTTATGAGACTTGCGCTCCATACTTGTATTCCCCAAGGTCAATCATTGTGAGGAAGTCACCAAGTATCTCTCAACAGCACATTGCATTTTTGCAGCATCTTTGATAACTTGGCTACCTAAACTTCTGTTTAAAAAAAAATACTTTAAGTATTTGTACACCCATAATGGACTATAATCTTGAAAATGTGTTCCTTCTGCATACTTTGAGGAAAGTCAGAGGTCCAAAACTGATCTTTCAAACAGAAAAATCAACTGGTTGAACTCTTCCGATTTATTTTGCTGAAATTTGCTATTTTGACGTTTGAGTTTGCCTGTGCAAGTAACAGGTTAGAGATCTTTTCTCCAAGCATAATTTCAATGGCAGGATTTATTTCAAGGATTACATTGTATTCATTTCACTTATGAAATAAAAAGACCATTCCACTGAAATCTGAAAAATAAACCTGAAGCAGTGTTAAATTATTTGTGTAACATCTATCTTCAGCACTGGATGAGAGAAGTCTGGAATAATTCCTGCATTGAAAATTAAGACATCGGGGTTCCTCCCTGGCTCGGCTGTTGTGTTTTGTTTGAGGAAATTGTATCATCTGTCCCAGCTTCAGTCTGTAAAACTAAGAAATGTGCAGAGTGTTCTGAGACACTTTAAAGTATTTTGAGATTCATAAGAGAAAAGTACAAAACAAGTTAAGAGTGATAGTTTTCACCGCTAAATATAGGGCTATACTTAATGACAGTCAATTTATGTATTTTATGTAATTTATATGATGCATTTAGCATTTTTCCTTCTTCACGCATCATTCTGATTTCTACAGTTGTATTCATGATTGTGTAAGTATCTGCAATATAATTAGAGAACAAAGTTCAGCCTGTGGATTATTAATGAATGGCTATAAATATCATTTAGTGGGTAGTTCTTGCCTGTAAATGGTTGGTTGTCTAAATCACATGGTGTTTTTTCTACTCACTGGTTAGATTAAAACCCAAGAGACTAATAATTGCTACCCAAACAGCAACTTGGTGAATGCTGTGAGATACACACAGCCAGCTGAATACTGTGAGCAGTGCAGTACTCGATCCTTCAATGACAACTCTTGCAAGTCTTGTGCTTAAAAAATGATTGATTTTTGTATTATTTGGCAATCTTGCATGCCAGATTTATTCTGTAGCACTTGATGCCTGAAAAGTACAAACTTAACTCTTTTTATAATAGTAAAGAGCAACTGCAATTACTCAGAATTTTGTAACGCACAAAGGCAACCAACGAAGCCCGAGGTCCAGCGCTTTAAAGCGGGACATGCTGCCCCGCTCTGCTCTGCCTGCTGTGCCTGGGCTTTCTTTGTCACTCACTGGCACTTTGTTTGCAGCCCAGTATCAGCAACGGTCTTCTCTTGTGTGCTCCAAGAGTACGCGTGACAAAGGTAGTTTTTTTTAATCACCTTGCTCTCAAACTGTAAAAAAGCATGTTCCAGACAATGCTGCATAAGTGGCTGTCTCGGTTGTGGTTTTGGAGACTTTGTGGAACCATTTATAGGTTAAAATGGAGGACTTTGTATCTTTAACTTGCTCAAGTGTTTTTACTGTTGTTTTGGGTTTGATTAACACATCTTATTTTCATTTGCCTATCTGCTACTTTTTCCCTAAAGGAGGTCTTAGGACTGCGTTTCTTGTCTGCCTCTCTGAGGGGAACATACTGATGCCTTTTGTAGTCTCTGAATGGCATTTTCCATCTCTTTCTTCTTGCCTGGCTCTAGTTGTTCTGTGGATTGTTTTTGCATATTTATCTGTGCATCTTGTATTTTCTTACCATTTTTTATCACTTGTGAATCTTAGTTACTTTTCAGACATCCCACTCTGGTACCATTTCACTGTTCGGTTAGTCTTGTGGAAGAGCAGTAATATCATCTCACCTTCCAGACAAGGTAGGCAAAGGCACAAGGGATATTCCGGTGCTCACAGAGACGTTCCTGGACCTGTGGCTTGACATGTTAACCCACATTCCGGACCATTGCTTCTACCTTTCTCTCCAGCATCAGAAAGCTGAGCTGATGTTGGCAGTGATTTGTGTAAGACCGGTTCATCTCTTGGGATTCAGTTTGCAGTCCCGGATGTGCCAGTGGTTCCCCTACCATGTGTGTACAAATGTGCACACTAAATATCTGTGCAACTCTTGGTAATTTGTTTAGGATTGCAGGTGTTTTTTTACATATGCAGTGAAAATATTAAGATTCTCGTGACCATCAGCATCACCACTGTACTGCATTTTGTCCCTGGAAGTTCTGTCTATGAACTGAGAAAATAAATTTAAAGGTGAACTTCTGCAGTTCTTTTTCCAGCCTTTGTGTAAGATTTTAAGCATACAAAGTCTTAACTGAAATTAGGATTCAGTCCAGTGACTTTGTGAATTTCACTTCAATAAAAATTTAGCTATTCGTCTTGGAGTGAGGGATATTTCTGTTATGTTCTGTAAAAAATTGCAACATAAACTTTGGGAGACTCTGTCACACCTCTCAGCTCCACTCATGTTTCCTGTGTTGTCTCGTGTCTTTTGTTGATAACCTAGAAGAGGAACTTTGGCATTAGGAAGTCCTTATGATTTTTGAAGACTAGAAAAAATACTGGTTTTCACAGACTATGCTAGTACCTATTCCGATTTAAAAAAAAAAAAAAAAAAATCTTTTTTTGCAGATGAACATCATAGACGCTTAGGGCAGATGCAGGCAAATTGCTAAAAGTTTCATTGGTAGAAATTTCTGAGAAGTTAAAAATAGTAAATAAATATTATATAGTGTACAGGATGTAGCAGCTTATTAAAGTATGTAGCTGCTCATTGAGACACGTATGAACTTCTCTTCCTCACAGCTCTACTGAACTTGTAAGAATCTACTATAGCTTTAAAGTACAAAAAACCCAAAGCAGATCCAAAGGCTCAAGGGCTGTAGGTGTCAAGTCCAGCAGGTTTCACTCACTGTGTATTTCCCTTCCCTCAGATAAGTGAAAACATAAAATCTGTGTTCTCCTGCCTCCCTGGGCTGCTGGACAGGGAATGTGACCTGCCCACAGGTTCTGTGCGCTGCTCACTTCAGATGCTCAGCTCTTCAGTTTTGTTACCCTGGATACTTAGCTGAACGTACCATGCTTTTGCTTTTAAAATTGGGGAAGAGAAAAAGCAGCATGGAGCAGTATTCTGACCTGCTCTGGATGAGCTACTCGTACACTAAACCATTTTTCAAAGGGAAAGGATTCTTTCTAGTAATGCTGTTAGCCAAAAATTTGTTGGTGTGCTTTTCAAGATATCTTGGAATGCTAGCACAATAAGTTGGCTGTACAAATCTAATGATCTCAGCTTTTCCCCCTTTTTTTTTTTTCTTTTTTCTTTTTTTTTTTTTTTGGCAGTGTTATTTGATATATTCTTGAAGCTCTTAATGAACTGCATTGGGAAAGAGATTACATGATTTATGTAACATTTATTTTCTTTTATTCTTTGTGTTCTGCCTTGTTATAAACGATGAATTGTTTAAGTACTTTTTCGCTTTGAACTAGCAGGAGACTGGCAGCATCTCTTGTTGGTTTGTTCATTTTTTCTAGATGAATCTAAACCATGACTTATGCACCAGGCTGGTAACCCTGCATCCTCACAGGATGGACACCTCTGTGGTGATCCTCTCCTTTTGAGAGTGAAAAAGTCAGTGTCTTTTCCCACCTTTGGGAAAAGACTCTTTGCAAGAGGGCATCGATGTCCATTTTCTCTAATGGCACAATGACAGTTTCCTGCAGAGCGAGCCGTCAGCACTGATGTTATTTAATTGGGGGAAGAGTCGCACAAGAGCGAAAGGAAAGGTTTAGCCCAGCCACAGGCATGCGTGCTCAGCTTGAGGAATGCCTTTTTGCAGACTTGTGTTGTTTTCTTCTGTCTGAGTAAAGGTTTTGAATAATCTTGATGCTCAATTAATATTTCTTGTTCCTGAGGGCGAGAGTATTCCTTTAGCTGTTGAAAGCCAGCAAGTTTATGGTCAGTTGCTAGAGACAACAAAGTTTCGTGCAAGTTTGGGAAATCCTGATCAACCACTGAACAATTAGGTAATTTTTTTTTTTTTTTTTTTTGAAGCATCTCTAGAAGCTGTGGCTAACTTAACAGGGTAACTAAAAGTAATATTGAACTGTATTTCTGAAGCTTTAGCGATGTTCCAAATCTGAAAATTCTGGTGTATTGGAGCCCATTCTCAAAAGTGAATGTATTGCTCAGCATGCCAGATTACAAGGTCCTAGAGGAAAACTTCAAAGGAAAACTAGTCTTGCAGTTACTTTCTGTTCTTTCAAGTAGTTGTTTACAGTGGTTTCAGCCATTAAACAATCCTCATCTTTTATAACCTTTTAATTGCAAGAATACTATATATTTTCTGGACCAAAAACAGATCTCAAATCACTGACTACACAGGTAGTCCCGTTGCTGGGATTATTTCAAGGAAAAATAAAATCCTGCTCTCTAACAGTTGCCAACTTAAAGTGGAACATATAAAACATGGAAATTATACAGACTGTGTATATACATATGTGTACAATATGTAGTTTTATATATAGGAGTTAGTATCGGAAATCAGAATTATTTTGCTTAAATTTGCAGCCTAAGAGGTGATTTCTAGACCCATTTTTCACAACAAACCCAGACATCCTGTCTTCTGTTTATAGCACGCGTTTGAGCAGATGTTGATCTTAACCATGAAGGGAAGAGGGGTGGTGTTTGGATTTTCTTTTCCTCCCACTGAAATCAAGGAAAAGTGATTCAAATGTTAATTGAAGAATTAGTTCATGTAAAGGGTCAGTAGCTGGGGTTAGTACTTAAAAATATTCCTTCTCTTAACAAAAATAAATACAATGTGCAGTTAGCATTAAGTAGTGCAATTTGGTGCCTCAAGTGATTTAGAAAGTTAAAGCATTTTCCCTATGACTTTGTGACACCATAATGTAATATCAACAGTCTTATGCTATTCACCAGAGTTTGAACAATGACATTGTAAATTCTTCTTTGGTACTTGCATTTTTGAGGGCTGGGTTATACAAAGTGCCAAGTCCTTGTCTTCTACTAAGTCAGTATGTGTTTAGCATGTAGAACCAAGCTTTGTGTATGGGGGAAAAAAGATAATATGGAAGGGCTCTAAGGTGGGATATCAACTATCTATTAGGTAGTTTATATAAATAAATGCTTTGTGCTTGTGATAATGCTGACTGAGCAGTGTGAAATTACTTTGTTTGTGGTCTGCAGGGTATCAATGTGTTGCTATTGTACATTTACCTGTTTTCAAGAGGAATAAAATGTTTTCCTGGTGGTTGTGACATTCAGTTCAAGCCGTGTTAACAGAGGTGGGGCAGCTGTTTGCGGAGCCAGCTGAAGGGAGGGTTGTGTGATGGAGGGCACTTCTCAGCCACCTCACGCGTGTCCTGGGAGGACCAGGACCCTTTGGAGCAGCTCTGGAGCGGTCCCTGCTGCTTGGGTGGCAGAGCTCACTGTCCTCCCCCTGCCCAGGAGGGAGCTCCTGTGTGCCCGCCCTCCATGCCATATTCTGTAAAATGATGGCAAACCCCTGTGTCTTACCTATATTGCAGCAGGGCTGCAAATGAACACACACAAAACCCTCAAACAAAAAACCCAACAGACAAATATCTCAATAGCCAAACTGCTGCTCATCAGTAAAGTATACTGCCTCGTACCTTGTCTGATTTTTGGTTTGTAGGAGTGTGATTTTGACTGAAAATCCAGCTGTGCTTTAAGATGTATGAGAACACAAATTTCATCAAAACCTGACAGTCTTCAATCCAAAATCCATTTTGCGTTGAGTGAAACAGTGCATTTCTATATACATTCAGAATGTTCTTTTTAAGGTCTGTTGTTCCAATGTCTGGCCATTTCTGAATGTGTTCAGAAAGGAACTCGTAATTCAGAAACTCATGTAATGTAACATGCTGCTTCACTGCAAGTTCAGCATTATCCTGGATTTATTTCTTTTTTGTTTGTTTACAGAGAAACCTACTGCAGGTGCCAGAGCTCCATGATTTCTATCAAAAGGTAAGAGCTACTTTGTTCAAAGATACCTGAATGATATTTGTCAGTTCAATATAAATATGGTTGTAAAAAAAGGGTAACAATGATACATAAAAACAAAATTTAATGAAAAGAACTCACATTATGGGTGAATTTCATGAATCATGTAAAGGTGTGCATAAAAAATTGAATATGTACACTTTAGATCTCAGATCTGATAAATATTTCATTGGATTAAGAAATGCACTCTCGAAGCTTACCTGTATATAAAACATAAGAATGCATTATGGAGGTAAGTAAGGTACTCTGTCAATTAACACACTTGTGTATGTCTGTCTGTCAGTAATAAAATCTTTGAAATTATTAGACTTAAGGTGGCTGTGTCTGTAAAATTTAAAAATGGAAACCTTTGAATAGAACTAACTACTGAGGTCACTAGCTACTTGGATAAAAGAGATATGATTGAAGAGAAATATAACTGTGGGATTTACTAATACCTGCACTTAAAATGCAACCTTAATACTTGGAATTGTCATTATGCGTGTACACTCTGGGAACGGTTAAAGCTTGATTCAGCCATCACTGAAATCAGAGCTAAGATTACAACTGACTTCAGCAAAAGCAGAGTCTGATGCCTAATGCCCTTTACGGGCTTGCCATCAAACCTAGAGTAAGCTCATTGCTGCAAGTCTTGGAAAATGCCACTGATGTAAAAATGCCTTTCTGGATCATCCCCACACTGAGATAGGATGCTGAGATGTTTGGGAAGGGCCTTGCACTGGATTTGGTCGTCTTGAACTTCTCAGTGTCTGCATCACGTTACCTGCTCAGCCTTCTCTCAGTGCACTGGTTTTGGATTTAGCTCTCTTGGGCATTAGGTTGTTTTTGCTTTGGCTTTTCTGTAAAGATGCTCCTTCTGGTGAAGTTCGAGACATTTATTTTTCTTCAGTCTCCCATTTATAGTGCACTGAGGAGTGTTTTGATGGGAAGTATCAATAACATATTGAATGTTTGTATGGACTGGATTTGAAAAGCCTAAGCACCAAAAATCAGTTTTGTTTCTTCAGATTTTATTGATAGTACATTAGCAAATGGATATTTCTTTCATGATACCCGATATCCAAGTATGTGGAAGTGCTAGAAATTCAATACAATAGCAGGGAAATGACTCTTCAATAAAGCAAAAGAAAATTTCACATCTGAACAAACGGAGTGATAAAGTAACACTGAGTTATCAGGAGGTGGGGTGAACTCTGTAATAATTCTTTAGAAGCAATGAGAAATAGTAGAGAATAGAAATACGGTTCTGTCACTTAAGAAAGAGAATGGTTCTGCTTGTTTTGAAATACATGTTCTTGCTCACATTTCTTTAATCTACCTGCTCATCAATTTGTGTGGTTCTGGTTGTTTTGATTCAAGCTGCCTTTAGGTGCTGAGAGGAGGAGGGACAAACATTTTCAGTGGTGAAATCATCTGAACTAATAATGAGAGGGATATATGATGCTTTCTAAAGAACAGGTTCCAGTTTCTAAAGAATAGGTACCAGTTTCTAAGCTAATCTTGCTGCTCTAGGTAGAGTTTTGAGCAGTGGAGCCACATAGGCATGTGATACTACTACTACAAAGTTCCGCTAGTGTAATTAATATTAGAATTTGTCGCACAGGTTCCGCAAAGACTTTGTGGCCATATTTTGCAGGAAAAATGTGCATTCGGTTGTTGTGGTTTTATACTGATGTGACTGAGATCAGCACCCACTTAAAGAATCAAAAAGCTGTAATTGCATTGTGAGTATTAAGGTGTAATGCATACAGCTTCTTACACATCCTTCATAGCAGGGCAAGCTTATCTCACTTATCTGTTACCAGTTTGTAATGTAGCAGATGTGTTGCATATTTTCTGTGGTTTTTCTTGCTGCTGAACAAGGCTGTTTTCCTCCCCCCAGTTCCAAGTAAAAATGCTAAAAAAAAAAAAAAAAAAAAAAAAGTGAATCCAGTTCTCTTACTGACACTGTAACATCCAATATTGTTGAGTGTTCTGAGGTTTGAAGATGAAAGAAATAGGCCCTAAGTTATGGAGTTAAAGGACGATATAAACAAAATGACCTTTGGTATCATGCTTGCCATATTCTGATGAATAAATTGAGTTCATGTTTAACATTCAGATAATATTCCTGGCAGAGCAAAACATTGCCACATTAAATGTTCAGATCAGAAATGTTCAACGCAGACTAAATTAAGTTGGATCTTAGGACAGCAAACTTAAAATGAGTAACATGTGGCAATATGTGATTTAACAAAGAAATGTTTCTTTTTCTTTTTTTCTTTTTTTCTTTTCTTTTTTTTTTTTTTACTGTAAGTTTAAAAGCATAAAGATACACATGCCACAATGCAGTGCCAGGAACGTTAACTGCTTTTGATCTCTCTCCTCAGATATTAATGTCTCCCCCCAAACACACCCCTTGTTTGGCGTCTTAAGAGTTTTCATACCAATAAAGATGCAGAGAACAGCAGTCTTTGCTTCTGTTTCTTCAGCTTGTTTTCTTAGTGTTGCATGATCTATGCCCTGGAGAGGTCAATTTTAATCAGCCCCCAGGCACTTCTTAACGTTTAGGGCCAAATTTTCAAAGAAGGCCTCAGTTGCATTTTGATTAGTGAGCCTATGATTGTTTCTTGCACTGTTGAGCCTCCCGAACACATGTATGTTTTTGCCTGCCAAACTACAGTACTGAACTCTTTGAAGTGAAGACGTGGCCGTCCATGCTACTGACATGTGCATCCTTTGTTTGCAAATGAGATAGCTGCACATCTGTGTGCATCCACCTTTGATTATGGTTGTACAGCTGCACCTGTATTTGATTGTGGGAATGAAAGGGTGGCTTTGGAACTGGAATTGATTTTTGGAAATGCAGTACTAGTTGTCTGCAAGATTAGTATGATTATCAGTCATTCCTGGCTTGCCATTTTTGCAATTCGATCTTCTGGGAAGTATTTTACTTTGTAGAAATCTTAGTTTTGCTGGTGTTGAGGGTAAAACGTAACTGTTTTGCTAGTGTTTTAATAAAAGATTTCTTGGCTTCATGGGAACATCGAGCTCACAGGGAAGATGCATAAATCTAGTCATCCTTGAAAAAGACTATTAGTCATTCAGGCTTAAGTAGTGTTTAAGGGAGCAGGAACTTCATGCACAAGCCCCTTTAGATGGCTGTGATGATTTCTCGCTATTACAATTCCAGTAGGAATGCCAAGCATAAGCATAAAAAAATGCCCTTTGTAAGCCACTAATGTTGGTGCTAACATAAAGAACTATGTCCAAATAGTAATGATTTACATAAGTATTGCAGAGCAGCAATATCCAGGTCTTTGATGCCACTTATATGTACTTCACTGAGATGGGGGTATTGCTAAAATATATCCCCAGTTATTAGTCATGCACATGGTTATATTCTGAAAGATTACAAATATTTTAGTCAATATCAGGACTCCATGTGTCTCTTATGGAGGAGGAATTGCTGCCTGCCTGAAGGGTTATTGCAGTCAAATATATTGGTGTTAGAGAAAACCAGTCAATGAGTCAATGCTGTTCAAACATGCCTCAAAATTGAAGAAGGGGATTTTCTGCGTTGCTCTGACTGTCAAACTGGCACCATTGTGACCAGCTCACATGTAGGTCTGTTTGTTTGTTTGTTTTTTATTTTTTTGTGGTGTGGGAAATTCCTTTGTAGGTCTCTATGCCAAATTTCAAAAAAACTCACTTAGGAAACACATTAGCGTCCAGGGCATCTTTGATTGATTTAGGTGCGGACTTTTCCGCGGGAGCAGCAGGACCTGTTTGTTCACAGACTTTCCTCCGGCTGCAGCGAGGGCTGGAACGTCACCTTTGGCTTCAGTGCAAGCAGAAACTGGCCTGTGAGGTTTTAAAAAATGGGCAGGTTGGAAGGGAGCAATCAACTAGTAAAAGTTCATAACCGTGCAATTGCAGCATAGTCACTGTGCAAGCTGAAATTCATTGGCCATTTGAGGCTGTCCAAGACACATATCAGCCTCTCAGTATTTTTGTATTTATTCTTAATTTATTTCAGTCTTACTGAAGGTTCGGCTTTTGGCATGTCTAGCTGTACAGAATAGAGCTTCAAAGAGTGCACAGCCAGAAACTTTACTGAGTTGCCCAAGACTTCCCCTCTATGTGTTCGTGTGTGTACAAATCCACTCATATCCTGTAGGACATGCAGTAACTTTCTGAATTCATTAATTTGAAAAATAGTGGCTTTGCATGTAAGAATCTGGAATGTAACTACCATGAGGAGAAGAAATGCAGAGTCATGAACATTATAGCTGCAGACTGATTATGTTGCCCCAACTTATTCTGGATGCTTTTAGGAGCTGAAAAGGATATGTTAATAATTGTTAGTTTGGGGAAAGGCAGAAGTAGCATCCCCAGCCTCAGCATAGCCTAATAGTATCTTTGGCAAGTGAAGTTAGCTTTGAAAGTTGTGTATTATGGTTTGTAATAGAAAGGAATTTTGGAACAGAGAGAAAAAGAATTGGAATTCTAATAAATAAGAGCAGGAAAAAGTGTTCATCGTGATTACTTTGCTTCTTTGCCTTTCAGTCTTATATGAGAGGCTCCAAAATGCTGCACTGCACGCTGCAGGTTTTTGTAAACTTTCTCAAACTACGTGCGGGAAAACCATAGAGATCTTGACAGGACAGTTTGTTTTAAAAAACAGACGGCAAAACAGAAAAGGCCTTCAGAGTAGCTATTGACCATTGTTTGGGGTAATATTTCTTGTTGTTAGTTTTTAATGCTGCTTATCCTTTGCAACATCCTGCACGGTGTGGGAGCAGCAGCAGGAGAATCAAAGGCTCATGGGCGCTGGATTCCGCAGCTTCAGCTGCGCCCACGCTGTTCACACTGCGTCCAGTGGCATAAGGACCAGCTGGGGGGCGTACCCGTCATTCGAATATACTGTTCCATGGCATTTGTAGAAAGAGAATAGAAAGGCTGAAACGTTTCTGTCATGTTTGTTGATGTTTGGTTCCAGAACACAGCTCAGCCACAACAAAACCATACTGGTAATGAGTAATGCCTACTGTACAACAGAAGGATATTGCGCTTATTTTGTAGGCCTTAGTTATTCTGTCTACTTGGTATGAGATACCCCAAGTTTTCAGTAATTCTTTTTATTGTCATTTGTGCTGACTCTCCAGTTCTAGCTTTGCTAGTAAAGCAAGCAGGCAGCGTTCTTTCACTTGGGCATTTGGGGTATGTGCTGTAGAAAACAGCTCTTCTGATACAGCAGGTAATGAAAAGTCTCCCAACACTGAAACAAAAATGTGTTACCAGAAACAAAGACAGCTTGTCAGAGTGAAAAGTAGGATAACTTTCGGGGATGTGAAAGAACAAACACGATGTGAATTGAAATATGTATGACTTGACTTAGTGCTGAAAATATACTAGGTGACTGGGTTTTTGGTTTTGCTGCTTTGTTCAACATTGTAAAGCTGCATTCAGATGGCCGTAGGGATTTTGTGAGAAATTTAAGCAAATTAAGGTGTCAGCTGAAAGATGACCATAAATTAGACTCTGTCATAGAAAGCCCTTCCCAATACTGGAAGCTCTGACCCTGGAGAACATTCTAAAACTTTGACAGAGCAGGATTATTCCCATCAACTCTGAAACTTTAGCAGAGGAGTCTCTTATAATGATATTTTTTTAGGGAGGGCAAAGGCAGGTTTAAAGCCACTGTGTGCTAATGTGTAGCCTTGAAGCTCACAATGCAAGAATCTGCCTTTGTCTAGCTGGCTGTGAGACAGGCATGAAGGTCACAAGCCCCTCCAAGCCTTTCCAAGCCTCCTTCCAAAAGTTCTGCTGATAAGAAGAAAAGAGAACTCCTCTTCAGATATTACCTCAAACATCTTAGTTGCCCTCGGGCAGGTTTTCTGATACGAAAACTCTTACGTTTGGTCACTACAGGAATAAGGATTAACTCTTAGAATTTACCAGTGTGGACTCGGTACATTGCAGGCTCAGTGTAGTCTTGGGAAAGGAAGATGTTCCCAGGTATATTTTCAAAACCATGAGATGTCATGAGCTTTTCTCCTGCCCTTGCTCTGTTCCTCTCTAAGAGGACCCATAATGGTCCCCAAAGCCAAATCCCTGATTCTATCTATTCTTAATGAACAACATAGCATTGGTGCCTGGTGTCCTTGTCTGGCTGGGCTCGCATCCTTCACCCCTTCTTCCACTGCAAGGCTGTACACTCTGGAGAAGGAGGCTGAGGCTTTTGCCAGGAGCAGAAAGCTGCACTAACATGTTCATTAGCTGCTAAGCTTTGTAAGATTGTATTATGATTTTGCATGTCAAATAGGAAACCTTAATGTTAAGACAGTCAAGTAGGTTCCTTAATGATTGTTTCGCAAAGGTCCATTCAAACAGAACAATGGACTTCACTGTAAATATGCAGTTTCAGCTGTTACGCTAATAACGTTCTCAGTGTCCTCCTCTTTTGAGCAAATGTGATTATTAAGTTATTGAAAAAAAAACCCCAAAACTATAGGTTATTGTGAACTGAAATATCTCTCGTAATGCTATTTTGGCTACTTCTCTGTTCTTGAAATGCGGATCTGCTATAATGCAAAACTTTTTTAGTGTTTGGCACTACTAGAGTAATCTGTTCTCTGTCTTTGTATTGGCTTGAATGGTGACAGAACACTGTCACAATGCTTTATTCAGCGAATTTAATCTCAAAGTGCTGTATAATTTCTGTGTTCCAATTACACCATGCTGCTGTCTCAATTGTTTTTACCATTGCATTAACAGAGCCTTTGTGTCCCTTCTTGTAACAGACCCACCATGCTTTAAGATAATTTACAAAAACGATTCTGCTGAGAATCCCTGAACTTTCTTTCCTATGGGCCAAGTGAACGGTTTGTCAGGCTTTCAAGGGTGCTTTTGCAGCAATGGTAACATTAAATCCCAAACTGGGTGAGACAGATTCTTTCTTTCTCTGAAACTTCCCATCAGCCTTTTCCTGACGAGCTCTGACCATCCTCTGGCAGAACAGGGTAAAACCAAACAGAAATGGGTGTATCTGTCGCCTCTTAGCACATAGTCCAGAATATACATGGCTGTGCAGGCCTTGCCATCTTAAACCTTCCTCTGCCAAGAGCCCTTGCTCAGTTGATGATGGTTTTGATTCTACAATTCTTTCCCATTTTCTGCTGAGAGGAACCATTCCCATGCTGAACCCATTAAAGTGGGTGGAGGTTGAGGTTGGAGAAGGTTTCCTAGATGCTGGTTTTGATAAGGGTGTTTTTCCCTTATCCACCAAGCCCCACAGTAGCTCACGTTTTCACATCAGTCCCCAAGCTCGGCAGCAGGTGACCTGCTAATCCCAAAGCCACTGCGGTAAAGCTATCAAAATGTACAGCAAATTTGGACTCTCTACAAGCAGAATTTGAGAGCTGTCATCAGACCGAAACCTTTGGTTCTTTAAGTCTCATTCTATAATGTACAGTTCAATGAACAACATGTTAATGTTCTGTTTTCTAAATGTTGTTTTGACATTTAAATGTTCAAAACCATCTTGAGTTAATTAAATGTAGAAGCTTTACATGAATGGATTGTGCTGACAACTCATCATCTAATTACCCATAATTAGGAGTAAAACAACATTAGCTAATAGAAATAATAAATAATTGTGATAGGGAAGAAAATTCAAATGTGCTGTATAGCAGCATGGCAATTTTTCTCCCAAGCAGAATTCATACACTGAAGCCCTGAATATAGTTCTGTTTAATCACAGCCTGCACAGGCGTAGGCATTTCTCACTGAATGTCTTAGGTTAATAAGAACTGGTCTGAGAATAGGAAAATACTAAATTATGTTTTAGGCTGATGAATTTGAGAAGCTGGGGCATATTTGTTGGAACAAAATAATAAAGGCAAAAGGGATTTGAAGAGACAAAGAGATTTTTGCATCTGTCCTGGTCTTGTTAAAAACAAGTTTCTCTTTTAGTGAATTTTTCTGTCAGCTAAAGTCTTCTTACAAACTGTGCTTTCCTGAAAGCTAGATACATGTTTTGGTAGATGTAGCAATGGAATGCAAGGTCATTGATAACGATGCATCTCAAGAGATGTGCAAGCAGGAGGTGAACTGAAACTGACCAACGAAGTATTCCATCCCATTCACGTGATACTTCATATAAAAGTGGAGGATCACAAGGACCTCGTCCCTTTTTCCTTATGGCCGACTTTGGGAGAGGACCTTGCGAGTTGTCCCTGCGAACTGAGGCCCAGTGACAGACTGAATCCAGCTCCGGTTGGCTGCAGAGTCCAGTCCAGGACTTCGGGTGCCGGCCCCACATCTGCCAGAGCAGGTGCCGGGACTTTCAAGATTGGTTTTGTGTATTTTGTATTATTTTCTCTATTTTTATTGGTAGCATTAGTAAAACACTTTTAATTTTTCCAACTCTTTTTTCTCTGTCCTTCTTTCCCTCCCCATGGCCTGTCCTTAGTGGGAAGGGGGGAGAGGGAGGGGCTAAAGGAGGAGAGGAGGAGAGGGGGTTAACAATACATCTGCCTGCCACGGTTTTATTGTCACCCCGCAATCAAACCACGACAGCATCATCTATTAGTCTTGTCAACACCATTAAAAGAGAGGGGGGAAAAAAAATCAAAGGAACTACGAAGTCAATTTGGTTTGATTTTATTAGTGTTCTTTGCCAGTTGTGAGCTGGCAGGTTTTAAACTTGGAGAAATCAAGTGTGGGCAAGTTTAAATTGTTCACTTATCTTCAGGACAGTTGCGGAGACAATGTTTTCAGTCATTTTGCCTGAATGCTTATCGCCAGAAACAGTTTTATTTACTTATGGAAATGTTAAATGAAAAACATCTGTTTCTTGATGACCTAGAAAATAATGTAGTTGAAACCTAGGGTTTTTTGTGTAAAGCAAGGAAAAACTTTGAATTTCTCTGCTTTCTTCAGATCTGTATTTAACAGTGTTTGTCTTGCCTCTGTCTAATGAGGTATAGACTCTTTGCAGGAGTGAGTTCCTTACCACAGGCATCACTAGTTGCTGCCAATCTTTCTAGTTGCAGAACTTAATCTGTTTTTAAGAAATGAATTTTTTATCCATATCTCAGGTGAGGTGGAACTAATCTTTCTATATTTATTATTACTATATATGTCATTTATTCATGTATATCTTACTTAGTGTACTTGGGAATAATAAAAATTGAAACAAGTAATGGGTTTTCAAGCAGCTAACACATTCAGTTATATATGTTCATTTTAATGTGTGCTTAATGCACATGCATTTACCATAGTTACTTACACAAACAGAATTAAGAATGTAAATGCAAATTAAAAGCAACTGCTTTAGTTATGGCTGATGCCCAGCTTGGGACTACACCTGGAAAAAAACCCATAAGATTTACTCAGGAAGATGAACAGATAGAAGTGACAGCAGAATTGGTACAAACACAAGATAATGGGGATGTAAAAGTACGTGTGGTAGGTGTGTATCTAACAGACCTACTGGACTGAGAAACGGACCACACAGAACCCACAGAAAAACTATTGGTAAAGAAAAAGATGAAAGTGAATAGAAATTTCAGCTTTTTTATTTTTAAAACTGATTTAACAGGGACTTCAAATTTGTGATCACCTTTGTTGTATTTCCATAATTATTCCAATATTTTTGTTCTTACAGAAAAGGGAGAATTATTATTATAAAGTATTCCAGTTGAAAGATTTGAAGACAGTCTTTCATAATTATGTTTCTATTTCCTCTACAACTTCTCATTTTCCAAGATCAATTTTTACTTCAAGAAGTGATCCATAGATACTGCCATGAATATTTATATTTAGAGAATGAAGCAGGAGCATTTGTAAATCCTTACCCTCTTAATTAATGCCAGTCTTCAAGCTTGTTTTTCCCAGTGATTGATAATAAAAAGGTTTCAGTGTGGCATGGTATTCTTTGCAGCATGAATCATACAAGACCATAAAATTGTTAGCTACATCATTATGGCTGAGTGTATTGTACTAAACGAGCACATACCAGAAAATGAAATGAATGTTTTATGTGTTCTCTCAGCTAGATTCAGGTAGTGTGCAAAATGTACCTCTCTGAACAAATCATATCCTTAAATGTGGTTTTTTTAAAGTTTGCATAATTACTGCTTGAACACAATGAATTTAATTCTATATGTCTTTATTTTACGTGCTGCCTAGTTGAGAGCTTGATTTGGCGGTGACATTAATAGAGACAGAAATGTGCATGTTTTGCTGGTATCAGTAGCATTATTTACACATATAAGGACCCATGTAAGCACTGATTAGGCAAGAAATTTTACAGACCAGCTATAATTAGATTTTTTTAAAAGTAGACTTTCAACTGTATTGATTTCATTTTTAAAACAAGTCAGTTTTTTGGGGAGTGGATGACGCAGAAACCTTTGGTTAGACAAGCTGCAGTAATGTCTCACAGGAATTATTTCACTGTTTCATGCTCACATACTCTTTTAGTGACTAGACTTCCTGGCCAGATGTCTTGCATGATGCTTTACTGTGTTTTCTCTCTGAATGGTGGGATCCTGTTGCAACTTGGGAGATGTAGTCCAGGCAGAAAGTTATATTTACAATAGAAGGGCATATAATGTGCAGGCAATTCAACATTAAATTTTCAATGAAATGTATCAGTGCCAAAGCATCGAGGACAATCTTAATACCTTGTGGAGCACTTTCTTTGGAAGCTGATCTTACCTTTGGGATCTGTACAATACAAGCAGGAATAATCTTACTTACAGATCATCACAGAGAATCATTTTGTCTACTATTAGTGGCTGATCAGGTGAAAATCACAGCTGACACATTTTTTACAAATGCACCCTTACAAAAGGTGTAGCTTTGCTGATCTTATGTGGCTCTTGCATTATGTGCCTGTTTCTCCTGCTGTGTCTTTTCTTCATTTCAGTGTTTATATAGGATCTTTGACCGTAAGACAGTGAGAATTGGGCTCATCACCTTTTCAACCATCAGGTGAATTTTTTTTCTCTGTATGCTAGAACCGATGAAGACTTGTGTAAGGGTTTTTCCAGCCTTTACAGCATCACAGAGGTAGATGTAGATCAGCAGATCCAAGACTTCTTAGCTTAATCTGCTGTGTTGTCGGTTCTGTAGAGCCAATCCCTCAAAACTTCCAGCATGAGAAACTTGAAATCTTTGCAGCCTCGAGGGATTTGCACTTTTTCTAATGAGGTGGAGGATCTAAAGGTACCAGAGCTGAATCTTAGAGACAGGATGAGATGAATCCACCCCAAATCATGAGTTATATACTATGAAACCAGTAGTTGTCCCTTGGAATTAATTCTATGGCATGTATGCTAAACTAAAAACATTTCTGGTGAGACTCTTTGATATCCTCCTCCATCAGCCATCAGTCCCCTTTGTGTTTTGAGCAATAACACACTGATGGATAATATTCCATTTTATCAAAGTTGGAAAAAATAAAAAGCCTTCATCCTTTCTGCATAGTTATGATGCATTTTGCAGGGGAACAACAACGAAATCTGTAGAAGTCTGAACATACGGAGAAGGGATAACTGTATTTGGAGTAAAACCAGAAAATCGATTTACCTGATCTACTGTATTTGGTCTGTAGTCAATATGAGTGCTGTGTCAAATATTGCTATCGATATTCCCTCTGAGCACATGGAAATGGGTGTTACAAAAATCCCTCAGACCTGTTAATTAAGTTTCATGCTTGACCTGTGGAAAATTCTGGGGTTTACTTGGTACTGTGTATGCCCACAGATTTGGATCCCTCCCCTTCCAAATTACCATGACTTAAACCCTTCTTAATCTTGAAAGGAGCGATGAAGAAAGAATTGGAGAATTATATTAGAGATTTTATTTTTGCAGTGTAATCCCATCTGCTAAAGCAGAATCCTCTGGATAGAAATTGTTAACTTCCTGTTACTGTAAATGGTTTTTAATAACATCTTGTGTATCATTGTTCCTATTCTTCATTTAGTAACCAGCAATTTATAATTAGTACATTAGCAGGAACTGTGTGATATTAATTCCCTTGTATTTGTCTTGAATTTGCAAGGAGCAGATTAGTACAGAAAGACTGCTTGTCCCTTTAAAACAGAGCAAGAATTTAATTATCATATAATTTTCTTTCTTCCCTGAGTTTTGTTTTGCCAAACAGAGAAGCAGAGGAGACTGGGAGCTGTTGGGGTTTTGTGAGGAAAGGCAATGTGCAGATTAATACAGGTTTTGTGAATTGCAGCAAAAATGCAGGTGCAGCTATAGGCTGTAATACGCCTGTTGGAAAGAGGGGTAGGAGATGGTTGGTTGGTTTTTTGCCTGAGCCGCCTAATTAATTCTTGACAAGCTTACTGAATTGTTTGTCAAATTAAAACAATGAAACTCCCAAAGGAGAAGTCTATTAGAACAACTGTCAGGAAGAAGCACAAACTTTGGACGCATAAGGTTACCTGAAGAGAGATTTATGCACTGAAGAACTTGTCTGTTTTTCCAACTGTATTAGTCCAATATAATATTTCATTTTTGTCCTCATGCTTTGTTTGGCCTTGGACCACTGCAGACCAGGTAGCAGTAGTGCTGAAAAAGTCCAAGTATTCATTATTAATAATTTCAGGAAAGCATTTCAGACAGGAGGAATTCCCCTTGCAGATCCTGGGGAGAGGGGAACGCCGCCGCCGCCACCGTGGGTGCTGTGGGAACAGAACAAAAATCTCGGAGGGCTGGGGAGAAGCTGCTGGGTATTGACTGCTCCTGGTAGTGTCTGCAGGGAAGGGGAAACCTCTTCTCTTCTTGAGGAAAAAGGTCTGGGGAGCAGGGGAAATCATAAACTTTTCCACCAGAAGCACTTGAAGGACTTACCAGCGAGGTTTTAGGAGTGCTGTGTAGGCAGCCCTGATATTGATTGATTTTGCTTTTGGGCCACAGGGGAAGAAAATGAGAAGAATTTTCCAGGGCAGTGGGCAGGGGGATGCAGGGCTGGTTCCCCCGGCCCCGGCAGCGGCAGAGCGGTTCAGCCTCTCCTAGCCTTACACCTGGGACAGACAGCGGATTTTCATCTTCACCAGGCTGGAAATGAGAATGAGGGAAATGAATGAAGTTAGTATCCCAGATCCTCGTGTGTCTAGCGTCCGCGCTAAGCAATCAGGTCATGCAGCCCTGTGTAAGAATTGCCATACCTGGTCAGACAAGAGATTTGTCTCCCCAGTATCTGTCTCTGAGAGTGGCCCATCATGAATATCATGGGGAGAGGATGAGAAAAGAGCGAGCCTACAGTAATGCTTTCTCAGGATGCTCACCCTCTACATGAGTTTTTCATGAGTTTCTCAAGCAATTCTCAATTTAATATCCCTGAATGCACTTTTTTTTTTCCTCTAAGAATTCATCCTTTTGTTCTTTGAAGCCATGGAAACCATCAGCATCCCTGGTGTTCTGTCGCAGGCAGTTGTGCAGTTGTCTGCCTGAACTGGGTGTTGCAGGGAGGGTGTTTTCATGCGTCCCTGTGCACACCTGCTCATTGCATGTGCCGTCCCCGGCTCACGGGCTGGGAGGAACCACAGATGCTCAGTCCCTGCTCGCTCTGGCCACCCCCTCTTCATTTTATCACACTGACAAGCACCCTCCCCAGAAGAAAGCTGATATTTGCCTTTTACAGAAGTAAAACTGAAGCCTCAGTGGGGAGAAAGCAGATGCGTTACCACATAAAACGTAGAGCTAAGAGAAAGGGGGGATTTTCCTTTGAAAAGATGCTTCTGTTTCAGATCAACTGTTTTCCAGCTACCTGTAAGCTCATTTGTCCAAAGTCTTTTGGAAATCAGAGGGGAAAAAGCAGATCCCACAAAAGGCTCTTCTCAAGAGTGCATAAAGGCCAACTTAGTCCCCACTGCAGCTGTCACCTTCACACCGTTGTGTGAGACAGGAGTTCAGAGGAAATAGGAAGAGTTGCTGTTTATTTTTAAATGAAATATGCACACTTCTAATCTTGGCCTTTGGATAACAACACTCAAATTAAACTAACTCAGAATCTGCTAAATTTCCAAATGCTTCCTTTTTCTTCACTACATTTCCTGAATATATTTTCTTTTACCTTGCACATGCTAAATGCTTAAAGAGAAGGGAGACTTTCTCGTGGCAGTCATGCAGAGGTGCCTTTCACAAAGTGATTCACCTTCTATTGGGGACAGTCTTGGAGAGACAAATTGAATTAGGAAGAGGAGAGATTCTAGTTTATGGGAGATAGGACTGTGATTTGAAAATTAAGGAATTTATTCCCATGCTAATAAATGAACAGAATTCTTATCAACAGCAACGGAAACTGTACATATAAAGAAAACAAAGAGGGGTAAACTTGGCTCTAGCAATATTGTCTTCAATGTATTTACATAGGATTCATAGCATCCTATAGTCAGCTGTGCAAACCTTGAAACGTGTTTAGTAGGGTGCATTTTTTGCATATGAAATTACAGCGATTTACTCCTGCTGTTTAACTTGTATTTCTCTTTTTTAATTTGAAAGAAAATGTGCCCCACTGCTCTCTTGTAAGGCAGAGCAGGACCTTGCTGAGCAGAGGGGTTCCCCAGGGCTGACACGCAGGGATCAGCGGGACCCATGGGGGTCCCGGGGACCCCCCTGTGCCCACGGGAGCTGCCTGTTTGCTGCTTGAGTGAGAACGCAGAGTGCTGCGCTCCAGCACTGACTAACAGTGTAAGGCTCAGCTTTGCTAATTCTTACGTAATTCAGAGTCTCATTGTATTTGGTGATGTTCCTTGAGACTGGATCTTGGAGTGCAGTGAATGTGACGATGCCAATTTATTTTCCTCTTTTTTTAAAGGGAAGGGAGGAGGAGAAGAATGAAATTAAACGACAGTTTCTAACTCTCCTGGCTCCAGTGAAGGCTTAACATTGGAGGCTAAAAAGATGTTCCCCTTAAGATAACTCCTCTAATTTGAGTGTTCAGATTTTTTCTCAGTAGTAATATAAAGGCAGAGAGAAAGTTTCCTACGTGTTTTTTTTTTCCTTCCCTCTGGGCAATGAGGGGTCCTAATTACACTAAAACCCCCTAGTATTGACTTTATAATAGCCTTCCCCTGCCTACATGGCCACTGTATATAGAAGGCTGAAACATCTCAAATTATTACAATGGGAATAAGTTGTTCATTGAAAGAACATCCAAGGTTTTCCAACTTTGACCGGTGTGGAAGTTTTATGAGTTTTATGTATTTTGTTCAAGTTAATTTCTCTGGTGCTCTTTTCTGTGTTGCCAGCAGAGTGAATACTATTACAGTACTTTCTTAACAGGAACACTCTGTGCCAAAGGTTTTAAAGTGTTTTATTTTAATGTCACAGATGATTAAATGCTTTAGTGTGACTGACAAGCTTTAGTAAAGTCGTACAAATTAGATATACTAGCTCTTAGTAAAATAGATTTTCTAAACCTGTTTTGTGTGAGAGGAGAAGTAGCAGCTAATGATAGTAAAATACATTAAGATGCTGGCAAATTAAAAAAGCCACTTGCAGCTTAGCAGTAGCGATATGACAGCTCTCCATGAGGGTGAGGTTGGAGACTACCAGTACAACAGAAACACCCATAGGGTTTGCTGCAGTATCACTTTTATTGTTGAGCAAGCTGAGCTGATGCTTCCACAGGATTAGAATATCCTCCAACTTGCTCATAGGAGCAAAGCCACTGCTCTGCTCTCCTCTTGTTGTTTTTGAGGATGCTGGTACCACTGGAGGCACCAGCTGTCAGAAATCTTAGCGTCCAGGCTGGTACAAAACCTGTAAGTAGTCCGTAGTAAAACATCTCTGTTAATTCTTTTTGCTGTATTAACTCAGGTGGACATTTAAGTACTCACTGAAGATCCAAGAAGGAAAATAGCAACCCAAATAAAACATTTCTGGTATGATTCTTGGGGAGGCAGAAGAACGGGGGGAAAAAAACCAACCAACCAATCAATCCCTGCACTAATGACAGAAGCTGTGCACATGTTTAGATACTTTGGCAGTACGTGTTTTACAGCTAATGAAGCTGAATGTGTGTTCTGCCTGGTAGCACATGAAGTGTGGATGGTTTTCCAAGCTCCCAGCTGAGCTTTTTTAGAAAGAATCTCAGAAATTCACTAACTTTCAAGGGAACTGAAGCCAACTTCTGGCCTATACACACAACTATGTGATTTTCTACAGGAAAAAAGACATTATAGGGGACTTGCTGCTGTGATCCTGAGTTGGTTCCATGTGGTTATAGTTGCACAGGTGTGTTTGAAGGAACATGTAGGATGGTGTTGGTGCCCAGGCACACAGAGCCATGGCTTGAATCCCTCCGGGCTGCAGAGGCAGCTGTACCTGATGTCTCGTTCTGTCGGTGGATCGTGCTGTCCAAAAGGAGAAAAAGGGACGCTCATCTTGACAGCCTCGTGTTTTTAACAAAATGCTGTGACTGCTGTCTTTGGCAGAGGGCTGAACCTTGCAGCTGGGTACCGCATAACCTGATGGAGGGTTAGTAGAGACACACTGAGGAGATACCTCAGTTGAACAGATATATTTAGGTGTGCATATATATATACACATATCTTTTTATTTCTAAAATTGCGTCGAATTAATCATGTCTGGTTTGTACCTCCATTTCCCATCCTTTGTGTGTGAAAGGTGAAACAGAAGCTGCTTGTGGAGGAAGCCTTTTATTAGGTGTTTGTGCTGCATCCACTTTTAACAGTGTTCTCATCTGCTGCTATAATTGCTATACCAATAACAACATATGGTAGATATGTTTCAGGCTTGAGCATTAATAATAGCAATGTTATCATTTTATGTTTTTATACCATTAGTGTCAGTCATTTATATTTGCTATTAAAGATAAGCATTTTCCTTAAAAATAACATGTTTTAAAGAACAATTTTAAAGTTAACAGGGTCTCTGAATCTCTCTTCAGGATGAAAGGTAAAGGACTGCATTTTATCATTAAATTATCATCTTATAAAAAGAATAAGGTTTCTTAAGAAAAAAAGTGTTATTAACAACATTGTCTTTTTGATCTTTGGAAAGATAAGTGTCCTCTAGCGGAGGTAGTACCCTCCTCTTCTTCTCTTATAAACCTTTGTTCTCTTCTGATGCATATTAAGCACCAGATGAAAAATTCTGTTTGTCTGTGGTCTAACAATGAAATACCTTGTAGGAAATGAAAAGGTCAAGCTTCCCCTGTCAGTGATTTATTATAAACAGTGCCTCCGTCTTTTATTTCCTGATACTTTGCATTTGGATTAGTGATGATACATCACCAGCTGCTAGATAAAATATGAAGTTGGGAAACTATGGTCAAACATTTCTGCTGAGGAATGACCCTGTAATCAGCTCCTGGCACACACAGGTCTCGGTTGATTTATCAACCCAAACCTGGGATTCTAGAGAGGGATGAATTAGTTTAAACGTATCTAAGGGATAATAGCTAAAGCCAAAAGTGCTGTAGGAAAACCGTTTGTCACCGGCTTGCCCTGCCCTCCTTAATTGCAGAAAAATTGAGAGTGGATACGTTAGGCACCTGATATAAATCATTGGTCAAGCAACCAGCGATGTATCAAGCGGGGAGTTGCAGGCCTTTTGCTTCTGCTCCTGCAGGCAGGACACTTGTGGTTTTGACACCAAGAGGCTGTTGGGCCAATGTGGTTTAATGTGCATGTGTCCCTGTGCTGACTTCACCGTGGCCTTCTGTATGACTTCATGCATTTTGTTATTCGTTCCAGTTCCTGATATGCTATTTTATATGTCACTTTCTGTAGTTTTGCATTTGGGGACCATTTGTCCCAGCTTTTTTAGCTGAGAGCATAACAAAAAAGAAATGTGCAGTTGCCTAACACATGCTGTAAACACTCTCTTATTGCAGAACATATTTGAAGCTTAGTGCTCGTGAAAGCAATATTACCAAATAAATGAAATATCTGCACCATACGTTCATATTCTTCTCATTCTCCGGTTGTTGTTTAACAACATTTAACTCCCCAGCAAATGCACATGCTTAACTTTACCAACTTCACACACAGTTTAGGTAGAGCTTAATGATATTTGATTTTTAACATCGTGTTTGTGGTCTATGAAATGAAGCATGTGCATGTACACAAATTCACATGATTGTGGAACCTTCTGCTATGGGCATCTTGCCTTCCAGTGCACATCAGGGAAAAATTAGAAATTAATTCAGTCCATGTAATCTGTACATTTGAAAGAGCTGTGAGAGAATAATAACACATTTTTCTCTCCCTCAATCTAACTGTGTTTATGAGATTTTTTTGGAGATATGGCCCAAAGCCTGCATAACGTTATGTCCCCTATGCCAATATTTATTCATATTCCACGTGGCTGTGCTTGTGCCTCTTTTTTCATATATGATGTAATTTTGCTAAAAATTAATTTTGCAGCCTAGAGCAATTACTTCTCTGCTTATTTGTTGCTTGTGAGCATGATGCAAAATCCATTGTAATCCTGTAAATGAATCTGTGTACTGCAAATGCCCTCAAACAAGCAGGTAGGAGAGCACACAGAATCAGAGAAGAGCATGGGATGGAGGGGACCTCTGGAGGTCACAGCCCCTTCTTTTGGACCTGGGAACACTCCCCATATATTTTACATCCCCTTGGCTAGAAACTGTAAAAACATTAAGGGAATCAGGTTCTTGATTTCTACCCACTTCTAATGAGACTTAGACATTTAACTGCCTTATATTGATGTTGGTTTTTTCTGGTTTTAAATTTCGTCATTGTACTGAAAAATTGGATGTGCTTAAGGACATTGCTGATTATGGTTCAAAATGTCTTTAGAATCGGGCTTTAGTGAATAAAACATTAAAAATATTACTTGCTCAATGTAAGTGCAGTTTTTCAAGGCTAAGTTATGTTAACAGAATTTATTATTAAATTGTGTTGTAATTCTTTTAAGCTAATGCATGAAAATGACCTCAAAATCAGATACAATCTAGTTAAGAAGGTGATTATCTAAGTCCCTAAATGTCTTTCATCCAGAAGCTCTAAAAGAAAGAATAAGACTTCATCCAATCTGGAGAACACGAGCACCATAATTTTAACCACAAACAAAATCGATGTAAGAAAAAAGAGAGGAAAACCCAACAAACATTTGTCCACGTTAAGTGACTTTTGCCCACCATTATTAGCATATGTTTTATGGTGTATTGAGCACTTCCCTGTGTGAAGGCGAAGTACCACTGCAAATTGCTACACCAGGAGACTCTTTTAGGCTTGAATCACAGGGGCCCTGTGAAATTTTTGGTTGAAAATGCTTGTCGGCGTGGTGTAAAGGATAATGGAATTTGATTTCACAAAACATATTTCATACTCAAGGTGTCCCAAACCACTCTCCAGATGAATGAGTTAAATGCTGGAGTAGCGGTGACTGTGTAGGTAAATGTGGTGCCTATTATGTACTGGGCGATAGCTCACACACAGCTGCGGACAATGGAAACAGGTTTTCCCTTTTATTATTGAGGGTCACCCAGGTTAGCCCCTGTTCTTTTTGAAAAGCACTCTGGGATTTCTAATTTCCACCTGGATGATCACCAGAGACAGACAGAAAGGGCCACAGTTTAATGCTTTGCCGAAAGGATGGATGAATGATTGTTGGATGATTAATGGCTGCTCTGTGCTGAAAGATGACAGCCCGTTATAATGGAGATAGCGAACATGTAATTTTCTGCATACTGCAGTTCCCCAGCCTCAGCATTCCCACATAGCGGGCACTTCGTGTGGCTAAAAGACATAACAGCAGAGATGTAGTTTTTGGTTAGAGTTTTTCCCCTTCTCACCAGAGAGCAACGCATGTGGGAAAACACGCTCCGCGCTGCTCGTGCTGGTTCTGTGCTGCTGGAGAGCTGCTGCATGGCAGCTGCTTCACTTAAAAGTAAGCAGAATATTGAGGACAAATATTCCAGGGGGGACAAAGGTATCTTTTATCACATCCCCAAATTTTTGCTCCCTGGCCTTGTGACATTTAGAATATTATTTCTCCAAACCAAGCCTGTGGTTTGCTGCCAGACTGATGCAGCTGTGGAGCTGCACAGGGTGTGTGGACACCTGGTCACTGCCCTCTGTGGGGCTGATGCTTTGTCACCCTGTTGCATCCTTGAACAAGACCCTGAGGTTTTGATAATAAAATCAATTGTTACTATTACTGGTTGATTGCAATAGAATGGTTATTATGAAAAAATGACCAACAACCAAATTTCACAAATGGTTTGCTTGATTTGAATATGTTCTTTTTTCCACTTGAAACTGTTCTTTCTGGTTTTTTTTTTTTTGATCCAGAGCATGGTCATAGTCGAGTTCTACTATACACTTCCTTACAGAAGAGCAATCTCAGTTGCACCCAAAACTGTTTTTAGAACTAAAGTAATAATTTCACATATGTGCACATTACTTCAAGAAATGTTCTATGAGTGAGGGCAGAGAAATAATTTCTGGTGATTTTGTGACTGGTCACTGCGCCATTTTCACAATCAGTAACACAAGACCTGGGCACCCCTGCATCACTTGGCAGGTCTAGTTTGAGCTGGGTTTGGCGTGATCATGTTTCTGTTGAATTAGTTGGAGCACATCACACAGGTTTGTCCTAGCTTCATGCTTTTATGGTGAGTAGAGAAGGACATGCTGTACTTTATCTGGCATAAACTCTGAGTGGTACAGACAGCACCTGATCCAGTATGTGCTTTGCTAGTACAAAATTATCCCATCAACAATTTTTGATCAAATCCAAACTGGCAGAGTGAGGTTCTACCAGACTAGCACTTTATATCATGAGGCTGTAGCAATTTTTAGCTAGTATGAGAAGTCTTAAAGGCTGCTTTACTGTATTGATTAATTGTAGTTTTAGAAACCATTTCTCAATTTTGAAATGTTCTGATTAGAAGTCCTTATAGGGAACCTAATATCTATTAGAGCACTGAGTTGCTTTTGTCTGTATTATTTTTTAAGGGAAACTGTTTTCCTTAATTGCCTTTTATTTTTCAGACAGTTTCAAAGTTGCTGAAAAACTTAGGGATGTGTGTTTATTTCTCCATAAGGAGCCAAGATATTAAAAGAAAAAGAAAATTCATTTTGGTCAGTATTCTGTGGAAAAATACTTAGTTTTTCCAGGAAGGTTCTCTTTTTAATATTGATTAGCTGAATTCCAGAAAGCTTCAAATATCTTTTAATAAATCTGATTACCTGTTTAAGGAAAGGAACTTGCAACTGCTTACAGATATTCTATGAGCAAAACAAATATGCAAGTCTGGTAATTTTATGTTATTTGTTACCCTAAGTAAAAGTTCATTACCATATATGCAAGTATAAAATGTAGAAACCTGCAGTCCAGGTTATCAGGAGACGTACTGAAGATGTAATAATAAAACTGTGTTGATGTATGCTGTTTACAATTGGTCGACTGTTAGAAAGTTCATGTTGAAAATAGCATCAAAAGTTTTATATGTACCTACATCTATTTATAATCTGCCAAGCTCAGAGAATCCACTTGTTTCCTTCATCTAAGGAATTTTTTGATCATTGAAGATCATGTGAATTTTATTTGATTTTTAATTAAAAATAATGGATTGTTCAGTTGTATTGATTATTGCTGTTTTCAGGTGTTAAAATTAGAGCACAGTGGAACTGATCCTGCTGTCTTCATTCATTCAAAGTTTAGTGACTTTTGGGAAGTGGAAGTAAAGGAGAGCTCAGTTTATAAGGCTCGATCTTATTGTCACATAAATACACAGAGCCATAAGTAATAAAACTACTGAAGCACTGTTATGAGGCAGAGACTGAGCAAAATTTAAGTCACTTCATGTGGGTGTTTTTAAATTAGTCTGAAGAAGTGATGCATTCATCATTTGCAAAAATACTTGATCTCAGTATTGATGGATTGTGTGTTTTTTATTGGTATTTCTTTGTATTTTGCAGTGATTTACTTAATAGATAAGGACCAAAATAGGTATTTTTGCAAATTCTGCTATTAACATGAAAAACCCCAGCACATTTAAGATTTAAGAGAATTTTCTGACATTTATATCTTCTAAGTATCATTTCTTGACTAATAGCATCTGACATATTTTCATTTAATTGAAAGGATTGTGAAGTGCTTTATATACTTAATGATGTACTTTCAAACCACTAGCCTGTAATGAAGTCTCTCAGGTTGTCTGTTCAGAAAAATGGAAGCTTGGGACAAGAAACAAAGACTAGTGCAGGCACTAAGACTGCAGCAATAATGTAGATGAGTAGAATGGAAATTTGTAATCCAGCTGAAGCTCCAGGGTTAACATCCCAAATGTTCCCAGAGCACTGGAAGGCACATCAGACCTTTAACGTAGCGGCATACTGCCACCTAACATCACAGAAAACATAAATTCAGTTTGTCTTCATTGCAGATCCAGTCAGGATCCATCCAAAATATTTAAATGTATGTGGCGGCGATCACAGATCAGAGTTGCTTTTACAAGGGCTAGAACCAAGCAAAGCGTTGAGATAGAGGCAATCCTTCTGGGAGTGTGAATGAGCTCTGAAATTGATTAAATTATCTCAAAATGAGTCTTAGATCATCTCAGTGCCAAGACCTGTGAGATTTGCCTCCCTCCCGTTGCCTGAGGATGCAGCCAAAGAGGTCCCTGTGCCTCCCTGGAGTTACTCTGCCTTCAACCTAGTAGCAGACTTACTGGGGCATTCGTTTCCTACAAGATTCCAGTCCCAAGGATGTTTGCTCGTTGAAGTAGTTCAAAAAACAGACTTCTGGGGAGAAACCTCATCCTGATAGAGGAGGAGTGGGGTCTGTTTATGAGAGCAGCTGAGGATGAGGGAGGAAGACAGTGGCCTTCAGAAGTATAACCTAAAGATGACTTAAGGGGCATTGAAAGGGACAAGTGGAAGAAGTCATGTTCTTTAGCCTTCCCTGAGCAGAAACGTCTCTAAGGGTTTTGTGCACTAAAACTGAGGTGAGGGGAACATTTCAGCCCAAGTGGACATTGCACAGGTAAAGCCCCTAAAGAGATACACTCAGAAAGTGATGGCTGTGCAGGTACCAACACCTCTTTCTTCGCACATTTAAAAGTTGTTTGACAATCTCCCATCTGTGTGTTGACACACCTTGACCCTGTTTACTTGTAGGATCTGACAGGATCACAGAGCTGATGCAACAGGCTGCAATACATTTAAGATAGAAATATATTCACATTTCTACTTCAGTGCTTAGGTCAATGGAGTCACTTCAGAATTACATTTGTATTGCTGAGAGAATAATTTGGCCAATTGCCCATTCTGTCCAGCACATTAAAAATAATTTAGCTAGCAGCTGCGAATACCCATTTCCTGCCAATAACCTTAGAATACCCCATTGCCAGGAGATATTTCTGACCTCACTTTGTGAGTCACCTTGTAGTGGTACTAGCCACTGAGCCTTTCCAGTGCTGCTTTATTAGTACTTGATATACCGGCTCTACCGATGGCAGATTTAGTCATATGCGTGATGGAGAGGAGAAAAATAAGCCCTCTCAAATGTATGCTGTTTATAAAAAGCAAGTTTGCATTAATTGAAGATTCTCAAGATCTTGGATTTTTGTTTTTGTTTTTTTTGTAAAGTAAGTTTTAAATATGTTGTTTAAAGCTTAAAAGGAAGTTGAAAAATAGCATCTAATTGAATTAAGAAATTAGTATCCTGTGTACAGTACTCAACAACGTATTGGTTTGAAGACATGTTGACTAAAGAACAAACAAGCAAAGCCTGAAGTCCTTACTCCAATATTCATCATTGATCATAAGTTTGTTCTTGAGTTCAGTGGTAGGAACTTGGAGTGAGACCTGACCTCGAACAGTACCAAGTTACAAAGACTTCATGTTCTGGGTCAATGGCAAAACTCTGCCCTAAAGTACTTCAGAATTAGAACCGGGCCATAGTGAAGCTTTGTGTGAGGCTGATTGGAAGCCTTTGATAAGGAATAATTTTTAGAGTAAACTGTTGTTCTCATGTTTGTTTTAATGAAAAATAATAGGAAAAAATTGTCTTTAAGACTTTAACTCTTATGTTTATGCAATAGTAGGACGTTGTGTTTAAAACCAGGCATTATGATTGAATTATTTATGTAGCAGCTTTCATGTGTTGTTTTCTGTGGATTTATTACTGTGTGGATTTGTAGGCTGGAAGCCAGATTCTTATGTGTACAGCACAGTTCTCAAAAGAACCCCTGCTTGGACTGTCAAATCAGCACTTAAGATGCAACCTTCAGTAGGATTTGTCCCATTTCCTCCATAAACTGACCAGATTTATAACCTGAGTTTCCTTTTTCAGCCTGATGCATTCAGGAGACATAATTTTTTCAATTAGGGACCCAATATGGTGTTCTTCGTATAGCATAGGCAAGAGTTGAGTTCACACACCTAAAACATCCTCTGGCATCTTCAAGCAATCTATGAGAGTTCTCCATATTCTTGTGTACTTGTGGGTTTCAGGTTTGGGACATGGCAGTGCTTTTATCGTGCAGAGCAAACTGTTAACATGTCATTTGGTCAAGGCAAACAGTCTGCAACAGTGTAGTCTGGCTAAACAAGAGATGACGCTATCAGTCTGTGTGAGGATGTCTGAAGTTCTTGGCTGTGCAAAATACAAAGCTCTTCCCCCAGCAGACAAAATGTGTTCATTACCGCAGAAAGAAAATATGCGTATCGTGGAGGGAGCTAAAACGTAATCCAGTGGTAATTTTATGGGCACTATGACCTAGGAAAGTTTTGACTAAAAATTGAATCAGTCCCCAGTGCATTCGACATTTCTTCAATGGGTAAATTGCCCTAATCTGTTTTTATGTTTTTCCTCCAAATCCTTCTTTGCCACTTCTTGAGTTATCTGATAGTGTATAGCCTTTATCAACTTTTTTTCCCTCATGTTCCATCTGTTTAACCCTTGACAATCACAACTCGGATGGCATGGCTGTCCCAGAATGCTTTGTACAATTTATTTATCTCATTTATTAAAGCTAAAAGGAAACATGTTAATGCACCATTTTACCAGTCAAACCTGCCACTTAATAAAAACACAGTTAAGTCAATCTCTGTTCTTAGACTTTGGTTTTGGGGTCTGACCAGCAGGTCTGACAGCTCTGCAAATATCTAATATAAACAACAGGCTGTGACCTTCAAGGTAAACCCCAATCCAGTTAATGTCACTAGGACTGGTTTGATGTCTAAAGCCAGAAAGAGAGCCATTTCTTTAATTCCCCCAATTTGTTCTCTAAGCTGCTTAAGTGATGTGAAAAAATCTTTCTGAATACTGAACTAGTTGTCAAGCATCTGAACACCAAAATGTAATCAAGATTTCAAACCATTGAGAAACAATGGCACTGTTAGATGATATGCCATTAAATCAAATGTCTTCCTTAATCGCTCACCGCATAGTTATGGTGGTAGGAAATATTATTTGACCCTCTTCTTGAACAACTTTTTTTCATTCTACTTTACTTATTAGAGAGAATGGAATCTGTGGATTAGTTACTCTTCTTGTCCTTTCAAAGGATGACAATGTGGATATAATAAAAATTTTGTTTAGGAGAGGAGGCAGTGTCTGTGGTACACAAGCCTTCATTTGATGAAAGAAAAATAGCTGGATGGTGGTGACCAGAAGGTATGGCCAGGACTGGATTTCAGAGAGTTGTTGATTTGCTAACAGGAAATATCATCTTTCACATTCGCAGCTTGGTTTCACCCACTCAAATCTGCTTGCTGATAAATTCTGGATGAACAACTTGCTTATATCAGTCAGGGTAATTTTTTTAAAGGTTTACAAAGTTTTAATTTAAATATCCCTTTGTATCAGTACTGCATTATGCAACATACATTTTGCCACACTGCTTATCCGCCATTTGTATTCTTAATTATACATTTTCCAGGACTACATTTTTCTGTAAATTGTTCATGCCACATTAAAATGGCTGTGAATTACATATTACTTTATTCTGTACAGAGAATATACTACATTCCTCTTTCAGATGCAGCATGAATTCTTTTAATTTGCAGTTTCCCGCCTGGTTCAGTGGGAACTAAAACTTTAAAACCAAAAGCAAATATACTGTGTTAAATTTGGGTTCGTAAATTCAGTAGCAATATGTTTACGCTCTACTAGTGAACAGTTCCCACTACCTCAGGTGATAATGTGTTTTAAATTTTGTTATAAATATTTCATACAAATGTTTTAAATGTCTTCATTTTATTATTAATGATTTACAACCTCATTATTTAAAAGAAAATGCAAAACAAAGAGGCATTATAAATTGACTTGGAATTATCATGGCTTTTATGTTTAATGGTGAGATTCTGCACATTATAAAATTTCAGTCACTTGTCTAAGGAAACTATGTTCCTTTGAAGTCTGCTTTCCTGAAGTCAAATATTATATATTGCTTGTTGCTTGAGAATTTCAAACCTAAGCATTGAGTGGATGAACTATTATAAAGATTAGATAAAGAGCTGAGAGTCACCCACATTGCTTCTGACACCAGTTTTACTTCCCACAGGGCATCTTACTAGGTGTTAGCCAGGCTGCTTTCTTTCCTCTCTAAAATAACTGAAGATTGGACCTTCCCTTTGATGAGCGCAAGGAGATTATGTATTATACATTCAAGCTCATGGTTGACCTTTGGAGATGCATAAATGAAAAAAGCAGCTGTTTGAATTGCACTTTCCTAGTCCCTTGGGATTCGAAATTGGGATGCTATTTAATACATGCTTATTTAGTGCCTGTGATTTGTTAGGCCTTTTCTAAACATCGAAGAAGAGAGAATCCTTCCTGGAGGATCTTGTGAACTGTGAGGATAAAAGGGATCAGGCAGAGGTTAAGAACCGGGGAAAAACAATGGAGGCAATCATATACGATTGTCTTTCCATCTCCAAACCACAGTGCTCTCATAACAAAGCACTGACTGTGTGTGCGTTAGTGTGCGCAGGCGATGGCTTGAAGGGCTTCCTGCTCTGTCTTGTGCTCCTGAGTCCTGAAACGTTCTGGATCTTTGCAAAGTTTTGTGTGGCTTCTCTCTGTGTATACACCTAACTGGTTTGTCAATATTGCAATAGGGAATGTTAATAATAAAATTCTGTGGGAGGAGTGCAGGTGGATCATCAGAGAGGGTCAGAACAGCACAGGCTGAAGAGGTTAGAAAAGGGGTAACTAATGAAAATTCAAGTGGAGGAAATACTGCTGAATTTGTTCCCATATACAAAGCACCCATTTATAGCGTACTGTGTTATGTAACATTGCTAAATAATCTTCCCTGCTGTCCCGAGCAAGTGTTCTTGGGGACACTGGATTTGCTCATCCTGGAAACACAGTGGGTTGCTGTCTGACCTTTATTTCCCATTGACATAGCATTTAAATAAATATTTGTGCTATTTTTATGCTGAAAATAGGATAGCTTGTTATGGTGGAACATGTAAAGTTAGCATTGCCCACACGTTACTTTCATAATGCAGAAACGTTGAGCAAACAGGGTTGCAGACACTGGTGATGAACAGTCACCTGAGTGTCTATTGCAGCTCGGAGCAAAGTGGGCTCTAATTTTAATTTTTTTTTTTAGTGTCATTCAGTAACATTCTCAGTGGTTCACCCTACTGAAGTGCAAAGGTTAGAAACCCAGTGAAACCATTTGACTTTTTCCAAAGGTACATTATAGAGCCTCCTAAGCTATAATAATAGGAATCCGAAAACATGGGAGGGTGACCAATTATACTTAAATCTGGTCAATGTTTTATTTTATGTGGTTGTACTCTGGCTATTTTTTGACTTGTTTGGATCAGGCTAGCTAAGCGTTCCTGTCCAATAATACTCATTTTACCCCAACTGGTGATTTAAACCAAGTGTATGCTGTTTTTGCTATTGAATGGAAGGACAAGCACTTCCATTATGGTTAGTTGTTTTGTGGATTTTGGTACCCACCCATTTATTTTGGTTTGTCCTAATCTATATTTATCTATGGATGACAAGATGAACTTGAAAAAAGAACATGTTTAAAGTTGCATTCCAGCTCCCAGGATATAAATCATATTGGGCTTTCAGCTCTTTCAAGCTTTCATAAACAGTGTTTGCTGAAAGACTGAATCATATTTTTCTGCGACTTTAGTTCACGTCAAACATTTAATTTTTAACAACAGCGGTCAGTTTCCTGATGTGAACACATGACACTGGCCCCAGAGACTTCAGCTTTCTTTAGCTGTCATCATAACAATTTTTCTTTTTAAAGATACACTCACAGCAAAATTAGAACTGGGTTAAAGGCTTTGAAAGTAGTTCAGACCACAGTGGTCCTCAAGCAATGGTCTCCTTGCAGCTAGAGTGGAAACTGGGCTGAGCCCTGCTCAGCTTGCTTACAAAAAATAAACTAACACATTAGTCACCAGCATACCGCTCCAGGCAGTGGCAAAGGCAGAGACTGACCACTCTTATGCCGTTTAAAGGACTAGGTTGTCACCTGTTTGTATCAAAACTTATTGTAGAGACATAACGAGAGCTGGTGAGGAGCACGTGGGGGAATCCGGTCCCTCGGGGGAGCCTGAAGCGGTGTAAGGATTTCATTGTGGAGTCCTCCTGCTTCTCCTCTTAGCGGCTAAAGCTCGCACTCAAACAGCAATTATTTTGGGCAGGGCTTGTGGTCTCTGCTGCACAAGGAGGTCAGGCTGGTTTATGACCGTGGTTCCTTCTAGCCATATATTTAAATATACAAAAGGGAACACAGGAATACATTAAGCATGTTTGATTCCCAGATCTCTTCACTACTTCTAGGGCCCCCTTGTAAACTCCTGTTTGTTCCTTGGTTGTGTGATTTTTTGAGAATCTCTTCTAAAAGTCTCTCCCTATGCTTTTCATTTAATGTTCACAGAGGGAAATGGCCTTTCTCCCCTTCACATGCCAAAGGCCTATTTGCAAATTGCCTCCCCTCCAGGGAGGAGGAGACGGTGCCATAGTAGTAAGGGACCCTTCTTATTCCCCACCTCATCTTTCTTCCATGGGAAGGGTGAAGTCTGTGTGCAAATAACCCACTTCACCACAAGCGACGGTGGTGTTTTCGGGCTCTGTTAGCTGGCTTAGCGAGGTCATTCTCTGTATCTGCCAGGGCAGCTCTCACCGTGGCAGCCAAGAGGTTGCACCTTTCCCTTCTGAGCAGAAAAGCAGGGACTGCTTCTCATGCTCCCCTCCTATTTGGGTTTGTGTCTTAGCCAAACTGACATCGAAAAGGGGGCGTTCAGGATTCCCTCAGCCACTAGCACAGCAAACCCCATAGGATCTGATAGGATGGTGTTTTTGCTGATACCTTCAACAAAAGAGCAATAGAGAAATACAGATATGCAAGATCACAGTTCTGTCACGTAAGAACAACGATGAGTGGACATTCACATGCAATGCAGCTTTTACCAATCTGAAATTTGCTGTTCAATTTCATGCACTCACATTAGGCTATTAGTAAATTAGCTAAAAATGAGCAGATATTAACCAGACTGTGTGTTTAGCCCTCCTGTGAGAAGTCTTCTTGAAAAATACTTTTCAAAATCTGACTGTCTGCATTTTCTTTCTGATAGTGTGAGCTTTTCTTTCCATTTCATGTCAGGCGAAGGTTGATCAAGTGTTTGCAATGCAGCTTCAAAAAAGAAAGTAAACAAAATGGAAATGGCTGGTAGAAGTCGATTTAGGGGATATAGTAGTTAAACTCATGTTTGTTTGGGGTTTTTATGTTTGTTTGGGGTTTTTATGTTTGTTTGGGGTTTTCTTTGTGTTTTGTTTGTTTTGTTTTCCCATCTGAGTCACAAACATGGCCAGTAATAGACTTTACTAAGAGCTTGATACAAAATCTGTTGAAATTGATCAAAAAATGCACAATGGCTCCAATACGTATCACACCTCAAATGAGTGCAGAACAGGAGCAGTTTACTTACCTTCAGAACAAAAACCCAAACAAAAAAATGCTAGCTGGATATCAAGATAAACTTCTTAGCTTTTGTACTTCCAGTATCATTGGATTCACTGTAATTGTTTAGGATTTTGGTTTTTTGGAGAAGAAAGAAATCTTATAGATGTATATAAATGGCAGTAATTTTTTTGTGGTGTGTCTTACTTGAGACTTTAGCAAATGTCCTTGTTTCTCCCTGGGAGTGAAGAAACTCAAGCACAATCTGGCATTATGTCTTTGTGATTACTTCCTTTGCAAGCTAGAAAAATGAAGCCTCAGTTCATATGTGCATTTGCATAATGCAGATTTCTCTAATCTTACACTTCTCACTCATAATTCAGACTTAGTCTGATTTCATGCTAATTTAGACTTCCAGCTTTCTATATTTTGTCACCATTGAAAACATTACTGTAAGTGACGTGGAGCCAGATTTACCCTCTTACGATTCCAAAGTGACTTCAGTAAATCACCAGATTTATTTTGGTGTCTGTGCAGGAACAGACTTCAGCTTGTAATATATGGTTTTCAGTTTTAGAGCTATCATAATAGCAACGAATCTCCCTCCTCATGAGGAGGTAGATTTATTTTGAGTGGGTGAAAGGACAGCAGTACAGAGAAGAGCTTTTGGCCAGTGTATAAATAGATCTAGCTTGACAGTGTAACAATAGCTCTGCTTTGCTTTTGCAAAGTAAAACCAATAAGGGAGGGAGAAGACTGAGTTTCTCCAATGCACTAATTTAGTAATCAAACATTTATATAAAGACATCTCAATTTATTTTCAAGTCGTGTCCTCATGCCATTTTTTTTTGGTCTCTTTAGAACATTTTATTCAACATTTTCATGCTTGCTGCCTTTACATCTCATCTAAGGATTCCTCCAAATGCTGTGAAGTGCACGGAAGAGTTCAGCAGTTCCCTTCACCACCATTGCCTTAGCAGATTTCATTCTCAAACAGTTACTTGGCAGCGTGTGGCAACAGAGTCACATCTGAAACCTTTTGTCACTGAGTGGGCTTGTCAGAGACACAGGCACTTCTGATCATGACTTCTATACTGTGTTTGGCATTTGAAAGTGGTAGTGTTGGGTTGGTTTGGGTCTTTTCTTTTCTAACTGTGCAGCCAAAGATTTGATTGTGGCATTTTGATGGTTTTGAAATATTATTTTTCGGTATGGTAAATTCGCAGGAGTTCCCTGCTCAGATATTTAAACCGAAAATATTTGTTATTATTTTTATTCTTTATTTTTGAGACAAAAAAGAAAGAAAACAATCCAACTACAACAGAAACACGAAGCAAAACCAAAACAAACAAAATCCCCACAAACAAACAAAAAAACACCCCAACATAAAAAACCCAAACAAACCCACCCTTGGAAAATCTTCCTAGCCACTTTTGTGGTGAATACTAAAGAAACTGAACTTCGTGCTACTGTCCGACATGAGACTTATTTTTTCTCGTGACTACTTGATGAAGCTAATCTTCCTAAAAGCAATACTCTGGTGATTTGGCACACCTCTTCTTGCTTATAAATATAAGCTATTTCCCCACCAGGAGATCTATGGGAACAGGGACCCCACATTTCCAACAGACTTGATTTTCTCCCAGTGTTTGACGTGCTGTTTTGCCTTTGTTCTCCAAGTCTTTGTACGGCTCTGTGAGCCGTATGGGACCCTGCTCGAGCAGGAAAGGAGGAGCTGGGTGGTTTTATGAACTGTGCAGACAGTCCTTGAGTCCAAGCCCTGACGGCTCAGGAACGGGCCTGCCGTGGAGCAAGCAATCACGGGTAAATGTGGGTTGCAAGGCAGGCAAGCTAGTGGGCGACTGAGATTTCCAGGGGAAATCTGGTGGTCAGGTGGGGGTCCCTCACCATTTCTTTGAAATTAATGTACATACCCTCAGAACGTTTTAGTAGCGATAAATTGGCATTTTCTCCCAGGAAAATTTCTGAGCGACTATCATCATGATTTATAAAGCCCTCAAACCAGGCTACCCAGGAGACTAGCTGGAAGTTTCTGCCACAGCTGAGATGAATGGGAACACCTGACCTGCTCAGCCCTGGTGACTCCATCTCTCCCCGGCACTGCTGTCCCCATCCAGGGCTGCTGACATCTATCAGCCTTCTGGCCACGCTCTTGTTTGAATGAACGCTGGTGGAAGCCGGCCTGCAGTCTGACAAGTGGGGGGTTTGAAGTGGAGAGGTTTTCTGGGTGGAGATCAAGCAGAATGTGGGGGAATAAGCCAAGGAATTGTAGTTTTGGACTGCTTCTGAGCAAGCCAGGTGAGATTGTTTTGTTGTGGTGTTTGTGGTGTTTTGGTTTTGTTGGGGTTTTTTTGTTTGTTTTTTGTTTTTTCTTTTTTTTTTCCCAGTGTGAATCAAGGCTGTTGTTTGATGAGAAGGTTTTGTGCGTATATACATACACAATTCACAAAGGTACATAAAATCCTTTTAGTGTGATATAGTACCTTACAGTGGAAGTAATTTTTCTAGAGCAGAAGTGATTGAACACGATCGCTAAATAAAAACATGAAGAAGAACTTGCTTCAGCTTCAGTAGGGACTGAACATGCAGGATCAGCCCTAGGAAGCAGATCTATTGAGTAAGCGTACATCACTTTTGCATAGTCTGCTTTCATGTCACAAGACAAAATAAACAGAGATACCACAAATTGGTCAGTCTGTCTCTCTGTTTAATTTTGTTGAGGTAATGCTTGTTTCAGCCTTCCTAGCCAACCAATTTCTGATCATTTTTTTCTTGCATTTCCTTTTACTTTTGATCTTCTTCCAGTTAACATCCAGTTCTGATATGGAAAAATGATCCTTCTCCATAGGTGGCCACCCACAGCTTGCTGTGCACAGCCAGCGGAGCTGGGCGTTCTGCAGAGGTCACCCGTCCCTTGTGTGCAGCCTCCGCTGGGGATGGAGCAGATATTCTCCAGTAACTCTGTGCAGAATGATTTGAATCTAGCACACGAACAATCGTTGCAAATTGTGGCTATGCTGCTGTACACGATTAAAATGTTGAGATAAGTGTTTTTCTTTTTGGAAAAACATCACAAGACCACTTACGGCTGTAAGTGGCTGGTGTTTGGGTTTAGATCTGCACCAGAAGTTACCTCTAATTACAGAGTGCCCCCTGCTGAGATCCTGCTCGGTGCTAAGGCAGAGCGGAGAGTGCCATCTACTGCTCCTTACCTATAAAATAAATTATTCACCATTTGTGTTTGAAATGCTTTTGTGTTGCTGTTGCCCGTGTTGTAGTTCGGGGTCAGCTGCTGCATGTTTGCCAGCCTTGCGTCTCTGCGCGGGGTGTGAAAGCTCCATCGCCGCTGAAGGCGAAGGATGCGTGTCCTGTGGTGGGGAAGGCTCCAACAAACAGCTCCTCAGCAGTGCTCTGTAGATGTGGGAAAGCTGGTGCCCTGCCTCAAATGGCATTTTCATCATCCGTTATAACGTATGACAAGCAGCCGTCAGTGATGGCAGTGGTAGTTGTTCAACCTGATTTCCTGCAGAAGTTGACCTGTGGTGGGTATTCAAAGAGGCTTGTGTGGATGTTGGGGCTAAATGCTGGTGGAAGGACCAGAGAACTTTTGGGAGGAAGGTTTATGTAAATTCAGTGTTGAACAGAAAGGAAAATACAGTCTACCATTGCTGGTCCCAGAGGTTAAAGCCTCAAAGGTTAATTTAATGGTCGCTATTCATGTGTCTACAATGCAGAACAAGCTACTCTGGTATAAGTTGTACACCTCAGGATGTATATTTCTCAGCTATAAATAGATGTATAATGAATTCTTGTAGCTTTAATCATGCAGGGAAGTCTGGTTCTTTCCTAATCCTTTCTTCCCCATCTATACCCCACTTTTTTTGCAATTCTGTCCTTAGTTTCTCTAGAATGGAACTGCAATGCCAACAGCTCACAGCTCCTTGTAAATTCTTTCACGGCTTTTCCAAACAGGGAGCTTTTATCTACTCGCCTGCCACTTGAGCAAGGACTTCATCTGCTTAAACTGGCTGCTTGACAAATGCAGCTTTAAAAAAAAAGGGGGGAGGGAGGAGGTTCAGCTTGTGTGAGAGGTATATTGATTCTTTCACTAAAGAGAAAAAGAATATTTCGTACAGTAATACAGAAGTACTACTTTGGTGGGGTTCACATTACACATCACATTAAATATCTGTCTGCATATATGTGGGATTGAAACATGTTAGAGAGAATGTGCTTTGTCTCAGTCTGTGTAAGCCTAGGAAATAAATGTAAAAAACCTGGTTGGACACTCAAAAGTGTATGTTGGTAGGAGTCTTTCTTGATATACAGTTTTGACTTGTTCGTCTTACCATTTTAATCCTCCTGATAGCCTTAGTCTTTGCTTTTAAATGGGGAACATCAAAATATTAATTTCCATGGCAAAAAAACACTGTCACCGTTACTTAAACAATGGTTTTCCTAGACCAAGGAAGAGCGAGAACAGTGACTCTGTAAATTGCAATAAGTGGTTTTGCACCATAAATCAAGCAATCAATGAAATTGAGTTCTTGGCTTGAAAAGCCAAAAGGTGGGCTCACTTTTCTGAAAAGCATTGCTACGGACTCCAGAGGTGTAAATCTTCATCATATTAAATTGCAGTGGAGCCAGTGGGATGTGGGATAAGGGAAGAGAGATACTTATCAGGAAAAAGGGAGCTCTGCCTTTCTTGCCCTTCGTGACCGAACAGAAGAACATCCTCCTCGCTGGGTCCAGGAAGCTGATGTAGACCTGCATCCAGACCTGCTGTTCCATATTGTGTTAGTAAGACCACATCAGGTTTTTCTGTGTTATTTTAATCTCACAAATATTGAAACCCAGTTTCTTTTCCTCAAAGTTTGAGGTAATTGATTACTTGTTCCATATTTTGGATGAAAGAGGTTGATTTTGTTTTCACATGACAGGCAAGAAATCCAAAGGGCATATATAATGATATAAAGCACTAGAGATCCATCTGAATGACCATAGGGTAGACAAAAGACAGCATTTAAGAACACCCAGAAAGTGGGCTTTTAATTTTGTCTTCATATATTCAGCAAACCCAACATTTATGCTGTTGCAGTATCACTGCAGAGCTGTTGATATTTAAACTTCTCCTTTGCCTAAGCGTGAACAAATCCAAAAGGTTTTCTAAGTCATCACAAAGATTCCAGAAGAATTGTAATCCATAGCTCGACCTTTTTGCTGTTTATTATCATGTATAATTGTGCTTTAAAACTGCACTAATGCAGCAGTCCTTCCCCTTTGATTTGTGGATTCTTTTAAGTGTATTTCATTGAATGTATTTGTATTTTACTAATTCTGCTATACTTAAAACTATGATGAATATTTTGAAAGTGGAATACTGCTCTTGGGTTGATAACTCTTGAAATGAGAATGAGAACTACCTAGTACTCTGTCACGCGAAACACAGCCTTTTTTTCCTTTTTTAAATGGATTAGGATGATCAGAGGTGCTTAGTTTTGATTTTTCTACTTTCCTAAGATTTACCATATTTTACATGTATTTGTAAATGCCATTCAGTTACAACCAACTATGATAAAAGCTGAAATGCACTATTACAAATGCTGTGACCATTTGCTTTTCTCTTTTGTCACATAATGTATATGACTGGCCAGAAAATGATCCTTTGTCCTGAAAGAGTCAAGCTTTTGAAATTTTTATTATGATGCAAAATATGAATGAAAGATCAGGTGCATGCAGCGCATCTCAATCTCTCTTGTTGGAGTTGTACCACTTCGTATAAATAATTAAATGTCCAACTGGCCATGGGTGGAGCGAGTGAGCAAGAATGGCAGGATAACCCAGTGACCAAGAACAGTCATTGAGGCTGTGGGGAAACCCAGATTCAGTTCCTTCCTCTGGATCATGCAAAGATATCTGCGTTTCTTGCAGGGGTGTCCTAATCCCTAGGCTAAGGTCTGTTTTGGAACTGCTTTCACTCGCTTGTACGTGTCTGATAATTGGGCATCGTTTCCAGTCAGAAGGTTATGAGGGCAAATGTTTGTTCAAGAGTTAGTATTTTTCAATGGGGAAAAAGAGTTTTGTCATGTTTTTGGCAAGATCTAATAATTTATAGTTTGTCGTGGTTTCCAGTGTACATCAGCGTTAGTTGAGCTTGAGATAAATACAATGAAATAACTTATAGGGGAACTAGAACTTGAGAATTTAATTTGCAACAGTAGGGTATAGTATCATCTGTTTCCTACAGCTGCTTAGTTTTCTAAATTTGGTATCTTAAAACTGTTGGAGTTGCTATAATTTCAGATAAAGTGTCTTCCCACAGGCAAAAGATAATTTTTCATAAGCTTTAAAAAAACTAATAAAGTAGTAATCTACAGTATTTTATTATTTAGAACCCCAGCCTTGGGGATATGATTTGCAAGGATTTTTTAATATCTCAATTCAGGGGATACTTGTGAGCAGCCTGTGTGAATCTATCTGTCAGTCTTTTCTGTAGGTTTTTTCTTGCTACGAAATGCTGTCTACATTCAATCCATAGAAACACTACCACCTCTTTAAGTGGTAATGCTCCCTGCAGAGTTTTTAGCCTGTAGGAGATATGATTAGGGGGTGATAGTGTTAAGCACTCCTCCTGTATCTGCTGGCCCACCATGATAACCTTAGGGTTACAATGCATGTCTGACAAATACAATTCCATTGTGACTAGCGCCTTATGGCAATTTAGGAGGCTTATTCATCGTTTTACAACAGACTTCTGTCAGGGATTTTGCTTATTTGCCCTTCACTGGTGTACAGTAGTTGTAGGTTTATCTCTAGGAGTCCAGCCCTAATAACCAATAACAAAGTGCTTAAGCTCTAAGCTTGTGAGAAATGGACTTGCATTATACACCAACTGCACCTTAGCTCTCGACTGATAAGACAATGTGTCTTTGAGGGAAGGAAGGATTTGTATGAACTGATCCTTTACGGCACGGTCTATGCACTGGTAGAAGATACAGGGAAGCACATTGTGTTCTAACCATCCAGATCCTAGCTTTTTACATATAAAATACATCCTTGCCATCATTAGAAATGTTTCCTTTAAAATATGAAAGTGAAGAGAGATCTTGCCTTGGAAATTGCACTACAAAGTTGTTTGTAATGATGATGTGGGATTTGGAAGAACTGAGCTACTTTTGATGAAATCCCCATGATTATGGTTTAAATTACACAGATTTATTCAAGGAACAACAAAAGTTTTTTTTATTATTATTCAGATTCCTGCTGGGTTCTGGATATTAATTAGGTGGTGGTTCCAGATGAAATCCAGGAGAGAGGAAAAAAATGCTACTCACATTTTAATAACCTAGGGAATTTTAAGTGGCTAACCATATTGTTTACCATATATCAGTCTGAAGAATAAAGAATAAAAGCACATGAATAGACAGGCACACAGCATGGAAGAATAGAACCATACACCCTAGCTAAAGTGCATTGTATATTCAAGGTTTAGATCTTCAACCCAGCAGATTTGGAGCGTGAGGGGGCAACATTTGAGAAGTGTGTACTGAACAAACACAAACATGAGGATTGCCTTTTTTCAGTTTTAAGTGTGAAAACATTAGCTCTCCCTCTATGCCTTTGAAGTTTTCTCTTTCTAGCAAAGCTCTGGCAGGAGGGAGGTCTTTCAATTAGTTTCTCACCCATAATGATTTCTTTGAGAAATTTTAATCAGGTTTTCCATCACAGAGTGCATTTGTTGCTGGTACTTGATCTCTTGGCCAGCTGAAGGTTCTGTGGTCCTTTGTCTCTCGAGCAGTTGGGTCTTTTATAAACTTTCTGGAGTAGTTATTAATCATGGAACTTTTCTACCTTTTTTGAGGTGCAAAACTGTGCACAGAGTAGAATACCAGTGTAGTGACATGAGCTAATTACCTGCAATCTTATCAAGATAAGAGATAGCATGTTAGCAGTAATGCCTACAACAGCGTAATTACTTTCTGTTTCCGTTATTTTGTGGTAACCATATAATTAGCTCACTGTACCAGAAGCTGTCTGCGTTTTATGGCAACCTGTACTGCTAATCACTAGAAAAGTTTGTGTAAGTGATCTGTAGCCTTTACACTCCTACGAGTAGCACCAAGTAATTTGAAGCGTCGGTTGTATGTGGAAGGAAGGAGTGAGAAAGAAGAGACTGGCAAAGCTGTAGGAGCAGGAGGGCTGGAACTTTTACTGCAACTTCAAAAAAATGTTTAGTAAAGTGTTAACCACTTCATACCGTTTCCTCTGCATTAAAATATAGGTGTCTGTCCTTTTAAATGTAGTCTAACGTTAAAGATTTTTCTATGATACAGTAAGCATTGATTCCCTTAAACAACAAAATTTATTCTGACTCTGATCTTCAAAGAGGATGCTTCCTTATAAAAGCAGAACTTCAGGAAGGAAAGGGCTCAGCAGGGCCAGATTAGTTGTTATGAAAGAGATGTTCTTCTGTGGGGCATTTTTCAGGGATGGTGTCCTCTCGTGAGGAATTCCTCTCCGATGCTGGGGAGACGCGTTACCTGCCTGTCGCTGCCGGCTGCAGTTCCCGGTGTCAGCGAAAGGCAGGTCAGGGCTGCACCGGGGGGCTTGGCACAGGGGCTCACTGGGCACGAAGCTCAGGCTGATGCTTGGGAGAAGCTGCTGTGAGGAGGAGCAGGAGGAGGAAGGGCAGAGCTGAGCTGGGTCACGCAGAGCTGCCGCCGCCTACCTGAGCTTACAGCGATGGAGTCAGGTTAGGACAACGCCGCTGCAGGCAGCGGGGCAAAGCAAAAAAACCCACTTGGCACTATTATAATAAATTATTTCTGCTCCATAAAAGTTGGCTTTTTTGGAGACAAGTGAAATCTCCCATGTGCACAGTACTTTAGGCTAGCAGGAAAATAAAAATACAAGTGTTGTTCGTATTTAGAAGTTGGATTGAGAATTTTTTTCTGCTGTGTTCCCCCCTACACACCTCAATTTAAGTGCAAATTCGCTAAATTTGTGGGAATAAAGAACATGCTTTTTATCACCATTCCCTCCTACTTAATTCCAAGCCTGTCATCAGTTAATTATAGATGCTACTTTTTCAGATAATATTGCATAATTCAATGGAAAACAAAAAAGCTCTGTAAAAAGTGGTTATTAAATTCAGCTTTAGATATATGATATGGTTTCCAAGTACCTCTTTATTTATTTGAAAAAAGGAACCCTCTTGAAACATGCTCTTTCTTCTTCTCCTCTGTGGCCTTGGAGCTGGTCCCTCTGAGCACTGCTTGTACATTAATTATTATGGTAAGTAGGGAAGATCAGGTGATAACATGAATACTCTTAAAGAGCAGCACCAAGGCTTTAAGGTAGGCAGCAGTGCTACATGGTCGTAAGCTATACGCTGCCTGATTTGTTTATTTTTTAATGCACCAGTAAAAACAAGACATTCTTTAGCTGCTGTTTGATCCCTCGTCCCAGTCCTGTCCTTGCGGAGAGCCCCTTGGCGCTGCAGCTTGTGCTCCATGAATTGCCCTGTTGTGTGCAGGAGGCAGCAAAATCGGGGTCTCGGAATGAAACCCCCCTCTGCCCTGCTAGACAGGTCGTGCCAAAAACCACCTCGGTTTAATTCCACTGGAATCACGGTAGTCATACTGGGCATTATTTGGGGTCCATTCGAAACCATCGCATTGCTCACCACTTCAAAAAAGTGTTTCTCTTGTGTTTTTGTCCCCTAGGAGCTGCGGGTGTTTGAGCAGGAGTTCTGTGAGCGCAGGGAAGGGGGAGGCCCCCAGCGTGAGCTACTCAATCTTCTTCTTTCCTCTCAAGTGCTAGTAGTAAGGCACCTTCTCAAACACAAGGGACCCTGTTGCTGAGACAAAGAGGAAACATATGAAGACTAAGTAATGTAGTCCTTAAAAGCAAGATGATTAATATTCTGGACATTTTAGGGTGTTCTAAAATTTCAGCAGTTCATGATATTATATATACAAGGTGCATCTTTTTCACTAGCAACATTAAGATGGTTTAACTGGATGTCACAAGTTCAAGTAGTGCAGCAAAAGAAAATTTATTCCCAACACTTCCTTATCAGCCGTTGATTAGAACAGAATCCTCACAGCCAAAAGGGTCAGATTATAGTCTGTTGTTGGGTTAAACATCCAAACTGTCCCAACTCAGTTTTATGGACTAAGATCTCTCTCTTTCTTTCTTTTGAATTCTGTTTCACTATAGTTCTAGCATAGCAAAATTTGTCACTGAGTAAATTAATTTAAAAGCAAATCACCTTTTTTATCAGAGTTTATCTTAGCACTGGGACTCCAGTTCAGGTTCTGTTCTTGCATCCGTCTGTTTTCTGTGATTTGGTGGTGTTGAACAGATAAAACCCCAGAAGTTCCTCGTTGCTTGTCGCTTACCTATGAGGCTGCTTTTCTTTGCATTCTTGCCTACTTTCAAGATAAAATATGCAAAAGCAAAGGGAAACATACTGAAACCTCCATGAAATGTCCTGTGTCGTGAAGCTGAGAGTGCTGGGCTGCAGTGATGCTGGTGGTTGTGATATTCAGTAGCTGTAGACCTTTCACTGCCAGACTAGCATGCAACTGTGTGGGGATCTTATTGAGCAACTCCTCGTTGATTAAAAAAATAAAAAAAATTAAAAATGGCAGAACAATAGGAAAGTGTCAACAAACTCCATGGGTTTTAAAAGGTAAAATATTTACAAACCATTTGTAGATGGTGTCTGGAATACTGCAAATATTTGATCTACTTGCAAGTTGGCTACTTGAATACTCTGCATAAAATCACATGGAGCTACATAAAATATGAGAGAGTGCAATAGTTTGATGTGTTTTTTTGCATTTATAAACCTGAAAACTTTATTTTGGATAGCAAAGGGGATTAAGCAATAAATGGCTGACCTTTTTCTCATTACAACTGGTTCAGCACCAAATTCAAGAGGACTGGGTCTCGTGGAAAATATGTAGACTGTAATGGCCTCTGAATACTCCAGTGCTGAGTGCACGATGGATGTGTTTCTATGGCATTTCTGCTTGTCCTTGTTACTGGTTATTCCATAAAGATTTCATTATAGAAAGTTTAACTATTTGAGGTGGGAAAGGGATTAAGGGGGTTTTGAGCTATCTCTAAAATAGTTTCGAACACCTATTGCACATTTAATCTGCAAAACAAGAAAAGAGGCATACTTCAAACAATCAAACCTGCTACAAAGTAGTTAAGTATCTCCAGTTTATCTTTGTATTAACTTTATAAAGCCAGAGTAATGCTAGTCTGGTTACAGTCATAGAAGAGAGAATTTGCTTTTGTAGTATGATATTTTAAACCAACAGAGCCTGTGGATGTTGATAGCTTAACAGTGCCTGAAGTACTTCATACTTTTGCCATTATGTGAGCAGAATGACTTATCCATTTAGAGGAATATTCCTGTTTTATAAGCTGATATACCTCTTTGTTTGCCTTGCCATTGCATAACTAAGAAAAAGGAAAATAGGAAGGAAAAGTATTGTTTCTCACACTTGGAGAAAAATGATCAATAAATATTATAGCTGCAAAGGACCCTGTATTTATTTCTGAAGAGATACTCGAAAATTATATTACAGCAACAGCTGCCTTTGAAGCATGTATTTGTAGGTGTTAAAACACCTTGTTTGCAGAGTAGTAACTCTTCCTTCCATAGGGCACAAATCCAGTGCTCAGACCTACTAACAAAGTGAGATTAATTTCAATATGTGTTTTTAGGGAGTAGTTTAATTGTGAAGTTGAGTCTTATTAAAGGAGAACAATGAGAAAATAGGCAAGTTATCTCTGATCTTGCTGGCCCTTCTCCTAAAACAGCAATTATACCACTGCTAATATGCTAAACTAATCTGCATTTTTTAATTTGTGTTTTTGAAAAGTACTCGTTTGGTTCTGGGACAGTTGTCAGTGCGCTGCCTAACCGTGGCTTGGCACCAAGTGCCTGGCGCTGCTGCTGTGCTAATTAATGAGCTCCGCGGGGGCAGCGGTGGTGGCAGCCTCCCCGGCCCCGGTGACATTCCCCCTGTCACGGACCATTCAGGCACTGCCTGCCACAACAGGGAAGGTTTGCTGAACCGCAGAGGGAAATAGGGACTAGACCTCCACCCCCCATGTTTGTCTGTGATTTGGATGCTCTGCAGGAGGACATGTTTGGGGAAATGAGAAGTGGGATGCCCACCTCTTTTGAGAGGTGGTGGCTCTCTCACCCCCCATGGGTGCTGTGCATGAAGGAAGGCAGAAGGGTCTTGGAGGCTCCCTTTGCAGTTTTTGGGGGTCACTGTCATCCCTCAAGTATGGGGTGGCAAAGGCAGCGTGGAGTGGGTCAGAACAGGGAGTTCCTGGTGGGAACTCTCCCTGTAGCTGCTTGATCTGGACAGCTTTGTGGGGATAGCGTGGCTGGAGATTAGTTAGTAGAGGACACAAACCGTCTTTGCCTCAGGTGACTTGTCTTAGCGGAAAGTATTATATGGAAGTATTTGTCACCACCACTTAGGACTCAAGATCCTTTGCCATCCTGCTAGACTGAGTAAATGAGAACCTCTCACAGACCTTGAGGAACTTTTTGGTGATATCTGAGGTCAGTCAGGGAGGGCAATGGAAGTGCTGGGGTTCAGTGCTACACCTAGTGAAATCCATAGCACTGGCCTTGAGAAGAGTGAGATTTGGTCTAGCTCTTGGACAGAAACCACCTGTGGAGTGCCCGATGTTTTCTTTGCTGACACATAAAGCGTGTCCTAATAAAGGGCTGGAGTGGAGGAACTGCAAGATGAGGGTTTCAGTAGTTCTTAGTCAGTCTTTGGGTTTGGGAGCTAAGATAGATAAACTTCTGTGCTAAAGGCAAGGTAGCTTAGAAATCTGTTGTCGCCTTAACAGTAATGGGAATGCAGGAAAGGAGCTAAGTATATAGAGTTATATAGCTATGTACGTATTACTGTTATGATACACCTAAAGGTACATGTGCATATTAGAACAAATGATATAGTGTAGAGTGGAAATGATACAGAAATCTTTTGAGAAATCGTAATATTTCACATGAGGAGCTCCCCTCTAATAGGGAAAACAAACAAGAAAAAAGGGTTAACCCCAAACTTTTCCTAAAAGATGTCTTAAAAAAAATTACACAAAGCACTTTCATCATTGGGAATCCTTCTAATATGCAAATGTATTTGGAGTAAGAATTGGGTAAAAGAAAAGCAGTTTGATTAACGGAACCCGTTCTTTATAGCTGGCTTGCGTTGCGTGGGGCTCTGTGGTGTGTGTGTTTCAGCAGCAGCATCAACATGCTGGCAAAAGCCACTGCCAAGGCTCATTAATTGCAACTCCTGCAGACTTATTCAGCCATACAACTCTTATTTGTGGTGTAGTTTTACATTAATTTGGGACCTGGGTTTCCTTTAAATTTCAAACTGCATAGAGCAAAGTGTATCCTATTTAAAGGAAGGAAAAAACAGGAGAAGGCTGGATCTTAGGAGAGCAGCAAGATGATTTGCCCCTTAAATTCATTAGGATTACTAAATGCTCTCATTTTTGTTGACAAGTGCAATCCAAACCCCCAATAAGTGAGAAATTTCCTATCCAGTGTACCGTTTCAGCCAAAGCTGTGTAATTGCCCAATATCATAGGTGTAAACGGCAGGAGGGCAAAGCAGTTCAGTCAAGACCCCCCAGTGTTTGTGTTTGGTATGAAACACTCCATACAAAAATAATGATTTTGGCTCCTTGAGCCTCCTCCCCAGTAGTATTTTCAAAAACTTTGCCAGTTGCTCTTGTACTTTGTTCTCCAAGAGTACACTGCAGAAAACGCAGCTTCACTAAAGAGTTGCCAAAGGTTAGACATTTGTGGGGGAATAGAGGAATTTTATATATACATATATCTCTCTCTCAAAGGTTTGTGCAAATACATTAATTTATTTTAGATAATATTTGGTGTGTTTCCAGCAAGGCTGAGCTGTCTACCACTTCTAAAATTGTCGTAATTACTGCCTGGCTTTAATTTTTAGAGCCATTCTCCGAATAATGATGACTGCTTACAACATTTGTTAGAAATCACTAATGTTAATTTTTACATGTGAAAAAAAAATCTGATTGAGCACTTCTGTAGATTCTCACCATTAAGTTCATATTATGGACTTATAATTGATGTTTTAATTAAGCTTTCCTATTAATTGGAAAAATTCTCAAATTAAAACCAGATACTTTCTGGCTGGTATTTCCTTTTGCAATTTTAAATTAAAACTTGGAAGTATTAACCAGTAATGGATGACTCATAAATGGAGGCAAGAAAAAGTTTCACTTTTTATGTTGATATCACTTGGAGATGAGCTATTCTGGTGGAGGAATGTTTTTGAAGTGCACTGGGAGAGAGGAAACAAAAGGTTTATATGGTAGGAAAAAACCATGTATTTATTGATCCTGCTGTCTGTCATGTATGTTTGCAGTATATCAAATCAGCAGTCTCCTAGGAATTTCAATGTCCCGAATCTGGACACCAAAGTGCCTTTAATTACAATAGTTCTCTGAATATATTTTGTTTCTATAGTTTACTGTTTATTTTAAATCTATTAAATATGGGGCAAATGGAACCAATGGACATTGAAGTACTCCAAAAGATTCATTATTTCTAAACCCAGTGTCTTAAATTCTTATTTTATTTTATGTGTGAAGAAAGCAAGACAAAGTTGTTTTTAGTATCTTATCTACAGATTTGGGAACAGAACTTGACTTGGTCCCCTGAGCTAACTGCTAGAAACACACACTTCCTAAGAAAATCAAAAGCAGAAACAATTCGAACAAGTGGGAGAAAGAAAGGGGGGACTGAAGCTGTGATGTGACTTGGAACTTTCAAGTCCTTCAAATTGCAGCTCAAGCTGTTGTCAAACACACCTGCACACAGGCAGGTTGAAAAGGTGTTGGGAAGGTTTGGGATGGCAGGCCGTGTTTATCAGTGCTAGGGTCTGTGTTTGAATTTTATATGTGTATATCATGTATATTTTATATCATATATAGATATATATGACATAAATAACTCATATATAGGGAATAATATATTAAAAAAATGATATAGTGCTGAGATTAGGAAAATAAGAACTGCTCTCCGGGGTCAGCCCGATGGCCTGTGTAGGCAGATGTCCTGGTTCAACCAGTGGCCGCTGTCTGATGATCCAGCAAGTGTTTATCCAACTTAATGGAAAATGAAGTAATTACAAGATGATACAGGAAATTTTTCTAACCCCATGGAGACAGATGCTGGGCTACATCCTGATGCATGTGGGTTGATATCCTATGTATATGTTTGTCTTGCTGAGATGAGAGTTACTTAAAGCTTTGAGAACAGAAAATAACTCCGAGGATCTTGAGCTGAATTCATCCCAGCTGTAACTTGACCTGGAAAAATCTCTTCCAGAAATTAATACCGCCTTTATATATTCAAGAAGTGATTTGTGCAGGCATACGCCCTCCAACAGAGCTCAGTGCAATTTCAACCAGTTTTTTCAGGTTTGGTAGGGAAAACTTTACATCTGACGGAGCACCTCTGGGAACCCTTTCATGGGCAGACCCCTCTGTCAATGTGGCTTTGGGTAGCAGCCGGAGGGTGACGAACTCCCCAGGTTAAATCCCTGTCCTGGTGCACAGAAGAGTTGACCAGTGAACTGGTGATCCTGGCCGCTCTCTGGGGGCAGAGATCTGGGGCTTCCCCTCCAGCAGGCTTCACTATCACTTCGCTTGCAGAAGAAAACGTTCCAGCCCCTTTCTTCAACCTGCAGTGGGCCAGGTGTAGTTTCACTGGAGTCTGCAGACTTTGGTCTGACCCTGTACATTTTTGTCTTTCTAGGTATGAGTAGCTGAAAGACCTGATTTTTTTTTTTTTTTTTTTTTTTTCCCTAATGTGCCCAGTAGCTTGCTAAAATAGGGTCATTACCACACCAAAGATCAAGCTCTTTCACCCTCTTGATCTTTTTTGATCTTGAAAAAGGTCAGAAGAGTAAAGGTCTCACTGGGGATGAAAGTCTTAAGAGAAGAGAAGTTCTTTAGTGGCAATTTTTAATGTTAGTATCTTCTTTTATCCCCACTATTGTTGTACAACTCAAGCATGGAGAAGAATAGCTTTAGTTAGGTTTGGGCTTTTTTATGTAGTCGTGTACTTGGGAGCAGACCCGAAAGCTAAATCTTTGTTTTCTGCTGGCTCTGTATTTCTTCCAAGGTCCCAGCTCAAGTGACTGATATCTTTGTGGCTGCGAAACCCTAAGGGGGACCCCTGCATACACTCAGAAATACAATTGCAAAAAGCTCATTCCTTTATACAGCGGATTACTTTTAGATTTACTTCGATGTGATCTGCACAGATTCCCTTCATCTAAGGGGAGGTCTGATTCTCTTAGCTGACTTATGCAGCCACACACCAAGAGAGCCTTATTTTGTGGAAGCCAAATCTCATTAATGGCAATCTGCTGCCCATCTTTTAATTAGCCAAAGAATTGGTGACATTTCGCAACCACAGCAGTGGCAATGAAGTAGCATTGTAATATAAAATAAGGTGAAGTGTCCACCAGAATTGAAAGCATCCATTTATCTGTATTAGTCTACTGACTGGATTCTCATTTTATATGGGGAATTGATATACCTGTTTTTACTATGTCACAAATACACAAAAAGCTAATATTTTTAACTTCAAAAATACCTTTAGAGTTGGCAAACTCGGAGATTTGGAAATGGTACAGATTTCAAAGTGTGAAACCTTATTCTACAGTCTGCATTCCTTGGGTATGATGTAAATACTAACTGATCTTTTAATGAAGCCATGAACCTTAAGAATATGTACCACAATATTCCCAATATTTAAAGTTTAAATCCACTACCTTTTTCGGCAGAATTTTCAGGCCCATACTCTGTGGGTATGCATGGCTTGCCTATTAACTTAATTACAAATTTCGCGGCATATTTTTCCTATTTGTGTGTTGATTTTATCAGGCGCAAGAAAAATTGTATTATTTACATTGTACACTGCTTGGTATAAGGGCTTTTTCTTTCCCTGTGGTTTATACAACACTGTGTTCTATAGGGATTCATAAACAATTTGTGCTGCAATCATTTTCTACTTACTCTTCTTTGTTCTATAGAATACATTTTATGCTGCAGTTTCAGCATATGTCTTAGTGATTCAGTAAACTTGCCTAGTCCAGAATCAATACTTATATTTTCTTCCCCCATAATAGTAAAGGGCATATAAAATGCATGAAACAAAGTAAGCTCTTTGTGAAGATATAGATTAAAATTGAAACTGCACTTAGAAATGTGAAAAACTGGATGAAGAGGTTTGAGTTTGGGACACTTGTCTGTGATATGGAGGAAATACTGAACACTGTCAGAACGTATCAGGGCACTGTAGTAGCAGCACTAACCGATGACACTGCCTCACTTGTTTGCAATCAATTGCTACTGAAGAAATTGTTTATTTTGTTTGCTGTTAAGTCTTTTCCTGCAAGCAGTGCAGAGAAAATGCACTTAGCGACAGGAGAAATTTAAGTCGGTGGCAAGTGCTCCTATTCTGAGATGGGAAACCAGAGCTGCAGGAGGAGCAGTACCTGTTTCACGGGTGTTTTCCACGAGCTGTCACCAATGAACAAACACACCATTAATGGTATCAAGAGCTCTGAGGCTGGGAATGAAACCAATACCAACAGCATCTGACCTGGGGTCCTGGGAATATCCTGGGAATTCATATTCCTGCTACCGTGGTTCACCTGTATTACAGTACGGGTAGAACAGTTACTCTGCCTGAGTTTTTGGTTCACCCTAAAATACAACAATGAAGAGAGATCTTGGTTTTGGAGAATCGTAAAGGTAATTTATGGACAGAAGACATGCATTTCCTTAGAAGACTTTGAAGGTGCTTTATGTGATGAATCTTCCGAGTTTTTCCTGCTTGGTATCCATAATAAGTATTCACAAAAAGATAAATGTGGCCATGATGATCAGATATCCTGGGATACAAATCCATAATGGAAACTCTACATCCTTTTGAACTTCTCTTTTTTGTACCTAATCAAAACTGAGAAATTAGATGGCAAAGATACGTATTACAAACTCAGTAAAGTATAATGAGACAACAGCATTTACTAAAAGCATTGCATTTTGAAAGTGTTTATGATAGTAGACTGACAGCTGTGGTGTTCTTGACTGTGTCACTGCACTTGGCTTTTAAGGAAATCTTATTTTGTTCCCTTTACAGGAAATAAAAGGCAACTAGGGTTACTCAGAGCTCTGTGAAGAGTTAGGAGGAGATCAGCCAGTCCCACAGGATGGCTAGGATGTAGAAAGACCAGTGACAGAAACCACTCAGTTAACGTACTCTTGCTCTAAAAGATAATTCCGATACGTGGTTTTTTTTAGTATGGGTGGGCAATAAGGCTGGTTTGTACAGAAGAGGAACCTCTTGGAAAGGGAAGTAGAGCCCAGTTCTTCTGTCTCTGGCCATGACAAAGATGATTTCTGAGCATTAGACATGCATACTGGTCTAATCCAGGTTTTTCTGTAGTCAACGGAATTAGTGTTCCATTAAAAATATCCTGGAATGGCAGCTGTCATTTTTAAATGAATGCCGTAGTTTATCACAACAAAGTCATTGAAGCAATTGCTTTTCTGGCTTATGACCATCATCAAAATCTCCTTTCTTTTCTCAAGCCAAATATACACGTGGATGACTATTAATTTTGCCTGTGTCAAGCTCTCACCACTGATTAGAGAAGCCAGGCAATAGCTTCAAGCGGAGACTAGTTACTCAGGGTAATTCCTTTAAGCTATCATCATAATGTCTGTTCTTTTTTTGTAAAGTTCAGGCCTAAGCAGGCATGTTTTGACATTCTTCAGGTGTGTGTTGAGCCACAGAGAGGGGCAGCGTTTGCAGTGAGAAGGGGATATATCCCCGTGCACACCCTTCTGTTCCGCGTCTTGCACGCTGTACCATGGTATCATCTTCCAGAGAGTTACCTCTGATGGACAGGATTAGGGGAAATCCTTGTTTCTGTGGTGATTTTCAAACACTATCAGACAATGATGCCAACTAAGAGTGAATTAATGAGATATTGGAGCCTGGCAAGTAGAAAGTGGCTTTAAATAACCCTGATTAGCCTTTTCTCAGTTCCTTAGAGTGCAGGCAAGGCTTGAGCAACAACAAAGACCCCACACTCACACTTTTTATTAGTTTGGTGGAAAAAGAGCGTGCTTTTCAGCGGGTGTTAATTAAAAGATTTAGGCTTCATTCACACTGCCCATATCCCTTGTTTCATCTTTCCCTCCTTTTTGTGTAGTTTGTTTGCAATGTGAGAGGTAGAACTGCTGTTATGACAGATAATGTTGACTTTTAAAGAGTTTGCTCAGATCTTATCTGTGAGAAAAATATAAGCCCTAATGGAGCATACGAGTTTCACTTGTTATGCGATGGCTTCATTAGACGTGAACTTTTATTTTAAGTCATTTTAAAAGTCTTTCACTATTATCAAAATAGTTTTCACCTCTTTTCTCCTTCTCAAGGGATATCCCCCCTGCATCTCTGTAGTTGCTACATTTTGCCTTTTCGATGAGTAAATAACATAAAAATCTTCAAACCCTTTAATCATAAAGGTCGTACTTTTTATAAACCTTAAGTACATTAAAATGATTGCATCAGTCTCTTCTAGTTGTATGAAACTCATGTTGTACAGGCTATGGCAACAGCCAAGAAATTTTTCAGAATCTGAGAAATATATATATTTTAAGTAGCTAAAACTTGAGTAAATAGTTTAACCACAAAATTATCTGTTGTATTTCAGGACTATTTTGAAATAATATTTACATGTACAATCTCATACCTTTTCCCCAAAGGGGAACAGATTTACATTTATATGTCTGATTCAGCCAAAAAGTCTGCAGCTTACCAGAGATACCCCAAATAAAAATGTGCAAACAGGAGATAATAGAAAACTTGTATTATTTTTGTGATGATCAAATTCTGAATCTGAATTGTAGTCAGTAAAACCACAGGGATATGAGTGAATGAAGAATAGATTAGATTTCACCATAATTTCTGGCTAACAAATTTGTTTCTTTTAAGGCTACATTTTAAATATGTGTCAAGCATCTCTAATTCTGCTGTGAAACTCCTCATACGTGTACAGAACATGACTTGGTGCCGAGAAAAATCCTTTGTGCTCACCTTTGAAATGATATTATACAAAATGAGATGTAAAAAGCTAAATAAGGAATCTTTCCTTCTTGGGAAGCGTGTACGTTGGGTGTGAGACTGCTCTACCGCAGTGAAATGTGTAGTGCCTCTCTAATAGCTTTGAAATATTTTTCATAAAATTGTTTGATCTTACCTCTCAGTATGGGAAGGTGAAGATACTGATGGGGCATTTGGGAGGGAGAGAGGGAATCCTTTTTTTTTTTTTTTTTTTTTAATAAAAAGCTAATAGTTAATTATATTACTGAGTGCTTTCACTGGCAAACATCTACAGCACACTTAAAAAAAAAGAAAAAAGAAAAAAAGGGGGATTGCTCCTTGTTAATGGACTCTGCTATTTTACAGCACTGTAGTCGAGCAGCCACCTACAGTTCATCCTTATGTTAATACTAACGTTACCAATTTTAACATTATATGCCTCTTTCTGCCGGCCTCTGTTGGAACCAACAGCCTACGGCAAGTGCTGTACTGCCTTTTACTTAATTGCTTCTTAAAGCTAACAGTGAATTACATTAAGTGTAATTTCATTGTCGTTGGATCTTGGCGAGTTTGAGGTGGCACGTTTGCCATGGGAGTTCTTTTTCTCTGGTTCAGTGGCTATATCCGGGTGGGATGCATTTCTCCTGGAGTAATCCAGGAGAATCTTTCCTTTGAAGAGGAACAGATGTAGATTTACATATCTGGAGGTCTCTGGCCTCTGATGAGATTAGTTGGTGTTTTTAAACCCTACTGGAAGGTGCATATTTAATAAATGCCTAAAGCAAGCCTGTGTGAAATGGCTGGGCCCTGGGAGACTGTGAATGAGAGGAGAGGAGGAGATGTCAAGTTGCACATTGTGGTACCATCATAATCACTACTGAAAATAGGCCAACACTTGAAATAACAAATAGATTCGGATTCTGCTGTAAAAGTAGTAAAAGAAAAATTGACGAGGGAACTGCCTCAAAAGTATTTAGGTTTGAATTTCAGCTGATCAGTTTGTTTCTAATTTCCTAATAATTAGAGAGATACGAAAATGCACAGGTTTAAAAGCTGGCAACCTTCCCTGACCCCTGCCAAATAATCTGTGCTTTTCTAACATGCTTATTTGACGTGACTGCATGCCCTGCAATAGAAATTAGTATTTTTGCTTTACTCAAGAGTGTATTTTGGGATGGAGGGGAATGGCTTGTAGTAAAACTGGAGATAAAATAAACTTCCATGAGAAAGACTAAGCTTGTTTGGCGCAGCCTTTTTTTTCTTTTAGATAGAATATGAGTGTGAAACAGAAGTAAAAAATTCTACATCAAATACTTCTTTTGGTGCGCTGTTCCTCTCAATATAGCTGTGCCATATACAATATCGTGGTAAAGCTACAGTAGCACATTCTTATCGTTGCTGGTTTGGATCCAGATCCCGCAATGATTTTTGCATTGCGCTCCCAGCATTTGGAATTGTGCAGGGGTTTGTAAATGCCTTGTAATTGCATCTCCCTTCCTCTCCTTTCAGTTTGTGACAAGATTTTTATTTTCCCTTAGAAGCTCACCGTTCGTGTCATACTCTGCTGACTGTGTGTTCCAGCCTGTGTTGCACAGCAGGTTGTGTGAAAAGCTGTAATGTTCTGGCGGGGCTGATCCCCAGCATCCTTCATCTCCTACAGCATTCTGCGCTGCTACCCCCATGCTGACAGCATCCCTCTTTCATGCTGTGCCTACACCCGTCAGGCAGCTCTCCTCCCACATTCCCGCCGTCACCTGCGATGGCATCTGCTCCTCCTGTCCCGTACGGCACGGATCCTGCTGGTGCCTACAGTATGTGGCTGCTGCTGTCACCTGCACCGCTCCTGTCCCCCTCCGTGTCACCTGTTCACTCCTGTCCCCACCAGCCTGCAGAGATTCGTGTGCTGTCCTCCGTCCTCTGCATCTATCGTTCACGTCTCTGTATTGCCGCTAAAAACACCAGTGCAGGTTAAAATTTCTTGGGCTTGGGGTGTTGTGTTATTTGCGGGGGCCTTGCAAAAGCTGGATGTCACAGTGACGGGGCAGCAGCCTCATGTGGGTGTACACAGGTCTCAAGCAAAGCCTGCAAGCGACAGTGCTAATCCCTCACGTGAAAGGGCAAAAAGCTAAAAGAACACAAGACTCTGCTGAGATTAACAGGGAAACAACCAGAGACCAGGGTAACAAAAGAAGGTGCTCAGATCTGTAGATAAGGAGCTTTCTGAGGCCTCTGAGCAAGAACCCTCTTTAGCTCCCTGTGGAGCACCAAAGGCTCTGCAGGGCTGGGGACAGCAGCAGGAGAGATGAAACAGGGAGAGTTCAGACTGTTCCTCAAATAAACTGCGTTTTTCAACTTCTAGCTGGATTTTATTGTGCGGTTAGGGCTAGTTCCTGTTCTGGACCTAGTTTAATTTCATTCTGGAAAAGCTGCCATCTACTCTGCAGACATGCTATTATTACTTTCCAGCATCTAGTGATAATTGCCCAGATGGGTACAAACAATGTTTTATTGTTACTTTTGTTTGGTTAAAGTTAGGAGGGCCTGCTTGCCATCAGGCTCAGAGCAGGAAAGCATTTTATAGTGTTTGTAAGCGGTATCTTTGCCAGTGATGATGAAAGCAACATAAAATTGCTTTGGGGGGAAAGTTACTCTTAGGTTGAGGCTCAGTCCAAGGTCTGTGTATCGCTCGTGTCATTTTAAGCTTTATTTTTGGGGCCTAAGTGAGACTGCTGGTGCACTGGTATAGACTTTGTGTGGTGGAAAATATTGCTCTGGGGGTTCAGTCCTTGGCTATTTTTCAGGCAGAACTCCCAATTGTTTTCAGTGTGCAAATACCACAAAGCTTCTATTTTGAGTTCTCTCTCATTAGATTGCAAAACTGTTTCAATTATATCCTATGGATTTCACAGGCACGTAGCTTCCTGGACACCCACATCGAGGAAAGAAAGGTTTCATGTTTGGATCTTTGTTTTGCTAACATACCAGCAAACAAAACCCCACAGGACCACATAGGACAGCTACAATATGAGTATTATTCTAAGAAATAGTCAACATTAGTCAGCCCTGACCACATGGTGACATCTGAATTTAGCACACTTTTCACTGTCCTTGGAATGAAAAGATAGCTAGGGAAAGCTCAGTTAATAAATGGTTGCTGACTTTGCCTTTTTTTCTAATCTTTCTTATTATGGACAGCTTACCAGGCAGGAAAAAACCCTCTGAGATAAAAGTAAATACAAAATTGAACAAAGTCACTAGAAGAAGAAATTTAAAAGCCTCTATTATAAGCATGGTGATACTAGATTGTCTGCTAGATACAAAAACAGCGTAAATGAGTACTGGATTGGAAAAAAGTGGCATCGATAGTACCTGTCAAATGGACTATGCAGCAACAGGTACACAAGGTGGTCAAACACCCCTGCAGTATCTGGTCTCATCTGTAGCTATTCTAATAATTTGTTGGAGTGCTGCTTAAGCACCTCAAGAAATCTGAACAAGTATCATAACCAAAATGTCATTTGTTTTAGGGATAATTAGACAAGTTCCTGTGCTGGAGATGCCACTGTGTTAGCAGTCATTGGACTTCGGATAGAAATCCTGGTGGCCTGAGTGCAGCGTCCTTTGTACATAATCAGATGCTGTTTTTCTTCTCCTCTGCACGCAGCATGTCTAAAGGCTTTCTGGCCTTGTGGCAGTTTGTGTGCAGTCAGGACCTGGCCGGTTCACCTGTGTGCTGTCCCTCCCCGCGGGCTCCCGCTGCCACCTCCCTCTGCTCCTGTGTCTTCATCAGTTCAATCCTGACCCAAATGACGGGAACCCCCTGTTTATCTACGGCACTCCATGCACCTGTTGTCATCACCATCAGTGGTTTTTTTACTGTCTTTTCCCACTTTAACCTTGCTTTGAAAGCCTTTCCTCCTTGCTGATTGCCAGCAGCCAGGCCAGAGGTACTTTCCATAAGCCTCTTATTTTTTCAGCACTTTTCTCCCTTTTTGTTAGCACTGGGTCTTGTTGCCATATCAGGTAAAATAACTTTTCCATAACCCATCTCTCTAAGTGTGCTAAAGCTGATTCCTTACTCTCTTTTCACATGTAGTCTGTAGTTCTGGGGAGTGAGTTTGCCCATTCAGGCTCCTCCATCTATTTTCAGGAGTCTAACCTTCACAGGGTCCTTTTCAGGTTCTTTAGTGCTGTTTTTGGCACTAATCACAACCAAAGAGGTAAGAGAGTCCACGTTATAGATAGTCCGAGATAATTCCTTCTCCAGTATTGCTAAAAGCAATTTGGTGGACAAGCTGTTTTTCCTTTGCTCTGACAGAAGAGCAGTGTTATTCCTCATGCTTTATTTCAGGGTGGGATAATTTTTCAGGATTTTTATCCTCGCCCTTTTTATTCCTGCAGCTAGATTACTCTCTTTTGATAACATGGAAAAGAAAAATAGATTCCCGTCACCATTTTCTTCTGTAGTTTCATATCATAAGATAACAAAGAAGGTAGGTGTTGATACAATATTTAACTTGCAAGATTTGCTTTTTGGACACTTCTGAATTGCAACATAAAAACATTTCTAGTTAAGTTATCCCGGTTGTATTTCTCATCTGTAGTATCTCTAGTTCTTCTTTTGTTATGTGTAAGCAATGCTGTCTTGTTCCTCATTAATAACATACACCATGTATCTGCAGAATGATGTGGCTGAGTTAGTTTTGCCAGAGCAGCTTCTATTTTTGATATTTCTTGTCTATCTTTAGCTTTTTATTAGGCCGTGACTATTGCATTTAATATTGTCATGTCCCATTACTAGGGAATGCTTTGCTCTCTGTATGCTGGCCTGTTGACATCTCCTTGGGATGTTCCTTTATCAAGTCACTCTGACTTATGGCAGCATAAAACTTTGGGTTTGACCTGAACTTGTTTCATAAGTTGTAAAATTTTACCTTAACTTATCAAAATTTTTACTTTTTAAAATTTATGGTGTTCTTCATGTCTTGTCCTTTTCTCACTTTTAAATTCTTTGTTGGTTGTAATTGGGTGCTCTCCAGCTTTGCAGAATTTTTAAATGAAAAAGCCATGGTTGCCTGCACCGAACATGATGCGGTGCTCAGTTCCTGTGAATTTATCGTGTGTTTTACTTGTGAAATCACCACATGTGTCTGTCTAAATTAATTCCACCCAAACTTTAACTCTAGTTATACAGTCTGGTTGCTTGTTTTCTTGCTTACAAGGTGGTGGGGAGCTTGATCTGTATCAGTATAGTAATGAGTAATATCTGTTTGTATTCTATGTGCGTGTTGGCTTTCTTTGTCCTTGAAATGGGACAAACAGCAAGGCACTTCCTTGTGCTGATACTGTGAATGGTTGCAAGGTCTTCCACCTAATTCTTGAAACTATTCCTCTTGCCTTTTTTCTTTTCTTTTTTTAATTTGCCATTTTGGTTCTTAGTAAACCAACAAACAAACAAAAGTGAATTTTCACTTTCAAAAAGAATTATTTGTTTCTCTTTTTGGTTAAAAAAAAAGAAGGAAGGAGTAAAATGAAACATGCTTTAAGTAGAGCTTAAAAATATTTTTCATTACCTGAGAAACAAAAATGTGGGAAACAGTTTATCCCACTTTTACTGATGAGCAACCTGTCTTCCTCGTGTCAGCTTACACTGTCATTGTTTAGTAAGCGTCCATGTGTGGGCCACTGAGTCATTATGTTACAAATGCTTTGTTCTTGTTTTTTACATGCTACAGAAATTACTATAAATTGGAAAACTGAACATTAATTTATGGAAACTCTTTTCAGCTGTCTTGTTTTGCTCTGTTTGTGTTCCTTTTTTTTCTGTCAATCTCCTTCCTAAAGCATCTGTGACCTTGTGTTGAGTTGCTGAGTGCTTTTTTGCAACATTTTTCTCTGAAAGATATTATGGAACTTCTCTGAGGTTTCTAATTAAAAATCTCCTTGTTTTGTATGTACTGCATAATAAACAAATAGTGAGTTTGTTCCATGGCAGCCGGTGGCAAAGGTCTTGTCAGCCAGAGCTACACACAGAATATTTGCATCGAATTCCTTCAAATAATCCGATAATCTTTGCTCCTCAGAAGGAGAGGGAGAAGTGCTGACTATTTACAGGCTTGGAGTTTGGAAACCCTCTCTTAAATCAAAGGCAGAGATACAAGAGTTACCCTCCCAGCACATGGATAACCTCTCCTCATGTTTCCTTCTTGTTTTTCATACTTACAAACAACTTTGAAGTGATGTCCAAGAATGAACTACAGGAATGGCATTTAAGATTGAAATGCAGATTTTTATGCAGGGCTTTCCCCCCCTTCCCCCACTTCGTGGAAACTCCTATGAGTTTTAATCTACACACTTGGCCTGTATTGCATGTGGATGTAGCTTGGAAGCTCATCTGTGTATCGCATCACTTGAAGGGTCATACTGGGGGGATGTACTCAGTAAAAATTAAATTATTTCCAAGCGCTGTGTGGACAGTAGTTCATGTATTCATTCTACCGCAGAATAACTATTAGTACCAATGAATCCATATCACACTTAAATGAAAGGAGAGAAAAATCTATAAAAATACAAAAGCAAGGTATATCTGATTCTTGTAATTTATATTTTGTTTTCATTATTATCTCCATAGACAATTATAAATGCAAGGAAGACTTGTAAAGAAATATAAACCTGAAGTAACCAAAAAATATCAATCTGTCTACCTGCTAATGCGTGGGCACTATTTTTCATATTTATGCTAAATAGTATGTATGTAATTGAAGCCCCAAGTATCTTTAATATAACATTGATAAGAAGTAATTTTTCTGCCACTGTTTTGTATCTCAGTGTTAGTTTGGTGTGTCTTGTCCATGTTTCCATCTGGACTGCAACTCAGATAAAAAATAGCCAAGCTTTCATTTGGTCACAAAGCCCAGATGGTTTCCTGCCGTTGCCATCTCCACTCCAGTGTGCAGAGATGCTGAAGCTCTTCTGCCTGTTTGAGTTGTACATTTTTTTCAGAAAACAAGTCGATCAGTTCCAGGAATGAATGAGTTAAAGGCAGCATTTGGATCAGTTGTGAAACTATATATTATCTATTGTATTTCCTTGGCCTTAAGTGGATTCTAGCATGGGATGAATTAGGTTGGCGAGATATTTTCTGCTGACTGTGATATCCCTGTTGAGCAGCTTTCCCAGTACGAATATATTTGGCCCTTCTTTTTTTCCCCCCACAAGCTATATCCCTGTATAAAACCAGCTTTATCTCTAAAGAGCAAATAACACCCAGTGCTCATAACAGATGCCAAGAAATGTTTCTGTTTTGATTTTTGAAAATAAAAATTCAACTGTGTTCAATAAAATTCAGAAGCCGTTTTCCTCTGTGGAAATTAAAGGAATCCAAGGAAGTCTAGGAAGATAGCGACCTTCCTAATTAAAGCGGTAGCAACTGCAGGAATCCAGTTTTTACAACCACCTCTCTCTCACTGTGCTGAGAACAAAGCAGTCCTCCATTAATATTTTATTTTCTCTTTTCTTCCACTATAACAATGCTCTATGTTCTGTGAGAGCCCTGGAAAGACATGCAGAGCTATGTTAATTATGGTTTAAATAATTGACACTCTGATTGTGTTGTACTTTCTGAATTGTGTGTGGCGTGTCACTGGTTCTACATATAATTACATCTATTCACTGCCATCATTTTCCCCACTTACATCACAGTATACAGTAGTCTACATTGCAAAATTGTATGCAGTGACTAATAACGTCTTCACCAAATGACCTTTGTTTTTAAGCACATGGAGGCTGTGGAGCCGTGGAGGTCTGATTGCCATCAGAGCTAATGCATGCATCCAGGAAAATCTATTATGGAGGAGTTAATGTCAGGGGAGTTGGGAGTCTGCATCAGAAGCACACTTGGAGTCTAAAGAGTGGGTATGAGGAAATTTCCAGTGTGGTCTGATGGTAATTCCTTTTTAACATTGCATCTAGCTTTGCAGCTTCTGGGAACCCAGCTATTTATTATTTGCTGGTTTATATATTTGTGCACTAACTACTGGGATTATTAAGCGCATCCAGCTATAGCACGTACAGTACCATGCAACAGCGTAAACAAGCTTTTGAGACTCATCTGGAGGTGTTGACTGAGTCATTCTGAAAGCTTGAGTGTATGTACATGTTTGGAGAGTGAGTAACCAGCTACTTCTTGGAGTACCTCATTAGTTAACATGACTGCTGCATAGCCCTTTCCCCATCAGTGTTTGTCCAGTAAGCAGCTACTTGGAAATCAAATCCTGTCTCTTATGGTGCAGCCTTAATGAACTAAAAATATTTATCACTTCTTTGAAAACCTGCATCCTTAGGCGTGATTGCAGAGTGCGCACATTTGTTCGGAAATAGTGTAACTCCCTGCTAAAATGTACACGCTTTGGAATTTGTTTCTGTCTGCTTTGCGTGTTCATTCTGCTGCTTGCAAATAACCTTCTGCCCAACTGGAACTGATAAGGGAGAGAGATTAGTGTTTGGAAAGGCACAAGTTATCCTCAGGCAACCTGGGAGGTTTACAGCGATAACCACTCGGTAACAATTGCCCTGTCCGTGTCCTTGCTTCCCGGTAGAAGAGAGGTGGCTTCACCCCTCGGTGAGGGTGTGGAGATACGGAACTTCATGTGTGCTGTGCAGTAAGGATACGTGCAGGAGTTGCTGCAGCGTAGCCGCTACGCTTATAAATCCACACCTTAGCTTACATTTAGCAATTTGTCCATAGAACCAAACCTTTAGTGTTTTTATGATTCATATCATAGCCATGATTAAGTGAAAATGGTAGTGTAGAGGGGGATCAGTAGAAAGAGGTTTTGGACCAGTAAGCACTTCCAGGGATCTGTTTGAAATAGTTGTAGAGGACTTGGTAAGGTCAGCAGGTACTTCAGTCCTCTGGCATTTGCAGTTTTTGACAGCAAGTGCTGCTTGTTCAGTTAGAATCAATGGGTGGAGGAGTGATGTATCAATACCAGATATACCTTCAGAAAAATAGGGAACTGTCGGGTATTCCTAACAAAAGATATTTTTTAAAAAGTCTTGAACAGAAAAAAATTACGAACACTATGATTTGCATCATACATAACAAACACGATGGCAAAGTCTTGGGAGTACTGCAGAACAGAAATATTTGTAGTAGAAATAGCCGTTGTGTTTTTCAAAAGGACCAAATATTGCTTCTTCCTATTTGGCCTAGAAGCTTATTCAAAATGTAGGAAAATCAGGAATTGTAACCCATTCATGTGAAGCAATAACACATTGCATGCTATAGGGATAAAACCTGTCTTCTGTGACAGAGAACACTGGAAGCAGCTATCTAAAAGTACTTTGGAAGGCAGATCTCATGTAATATTAGGCTAGATAGAGGATGCATCCCAGAAAACTGAAAATTTTACCAGGTGAGAGAAGAGAAATGGAAAAGAAAGGCATTCTCTAGATGTGTCAGATGAGATTTTCAAAGATATTTAGCAATTTTCTGTGCCTGGCCCAGCTGGGAAAGCTGTCCCTGTTTAGGACATCATTGAACATGTGGTTCTACGCTGCTGATGCTGATGGAGCACAAGTGTTACATGAAGCTGAGCATCCCACACGTGGATGGGCTTAGGAATGTGGGAAATGCTTTGTCTGAACTAAGGACCCTGTTTAGAGGTTTCCATGCATTGGCAGAAGTTGAAAAGGTTTATCTTGAACGTAAGGAATTTAACTTTTTACACTGGTGTGGTTTTTGGTTTGTGTTTGTTTTAAAAGAAATGCTAGTCATATTACCACTTGTTGAATATTAAAAAAGCCCACATAGAAAATACTGTCCTTATTTTCCTGTGATGTGTTAGACTTCAGGAGCTTTTCTCTTTGTGTAGGTTTACACTTAGGAAAGCAATGGGTGCTTTTAATCAACATGACCAGTTGTGTGGAAGCATGAGAGAAATTCTGCTGGATTGAAAATAAAAAGAAGGTTCTTTGTATTTTCAAAGTTTAGTACACGTGGTTAAAAATTTTAGAATGAGGGCTTGACAGAGCTTTCTCACTTCAAAAATCAATGTAAAACTGACTCCAAATTGAAAAAAAACCCCATCTTGCTTGCATATCAGGGGTAAGTGTAAGTCTTGTTTTCATCTAGTTTTCACTTATTCCTTGGTGTCATTACCAAAACATGTATTTCAGTGCATTAGAAAAAGTGATTTGAGTCAGCTGATACCTGAATCAGTTCTGGGATATGTGTAATTTCCTGTGATGCTGAACAGAAAGAATTGATTTCAAATGTATATTTTTGGATTAAGGTGAAAGAATCAAATAGGAGAACCTAACTCTTACATCTGATGATTGAATCTGACCTGCCATACTAGCAGAGCAGAGTGCGGTAGGATGGGATCTGTGACATCTAAATGCCATCTAAATGTCTGTGTATCAATTTTGTCCCATGAAGGAGAGCTGGGTGGGAAAGTGGTGAATCAGTAACAATCAATATTTATGACACACATACAGGCGTATCAGAAATTTGTGAGAAACTATTTCCTTATATGCTTTCCTGTATTTTGTACTTACGGATAATAACTCTTAATTACATGATCCAAGTGTAGAACTGACTGCTCACATGCTGAGAATTCCTCAGGTGCTTTGTGTCCTGGCTGGTTTTCCTGGGGAACTGGCCTGAGTTGTCAAATCATTGCGATATATCACAGTTCTTGCTGCCGTCATATTTTGTGATTGATACTTGCCAGTGTTTGCTTGAAAAGATGATCACAGAAGCTATAAAATATTCTGTATGGCTTAATTTTTTGTTTTACTGAGTTGTTCAGGATTTTCTGGAGCAGAGCCTGTGTTTCAGACCGCAGTCTAAGCCAGTCTAACTCATGCTCTAGTCTGGGCTTTGCTGTGCAATGGAGGTTGAAGGCCACTGCAAAGTTTTCTTTTAGGTGAATTCAAATCACAAATCTATGTGGTTCGAAGTTACGCATTTCAAAGCTTGTGATTTTTCTTTTAAATCTGGTTTCCCAAAGAAATTATATACATTTTTGTCTGCATGTTTTCCACCAATAATTTTTGAACCATTTTGCTCATTACCTTTGGCAGAAAGGTGAAGTCTGTAATATTAAGTTTTGTGAACATAGGTGGCCCAGCAGGGGAAAAGATCCTACTAATGCGTTTGTGCCAGAGAGGCGACAGTACGAGTGTACCTCTTGTGGGGAACAGAGATTTTGCAGCAAAAATGATGGAAGCAAGAGCTATTGGAAAGAAAGGTACATGCTGTGGAAATTAGGTCACAAAATAATTGCATAAACAGCAAATCTCATTTCATGAAAAATCTGAACTTGTAGGGCAGAAGCATGGCTGTATGTGCTACCTTTCTGTAGGACCTGAGAAAGTTACGTGTGGAGGATGTAATTCCAGAGATATTCCTGTATTCAAATTATACTTGAAAGTAGTTCAGAGCTAATAGTCCGGATATGTGAACATGTAGTTCTCTTCCACTAGTGTGCACATGTGGATTTACATCTGCATTTATTGCTTATATTGTAGTGTTTGTATATTTTTCATGTTTCACATATAAATGTTTTATAAGCGTGATTTCTTATTTGCTGTGTGTCTCAAGTGTGTAAATGTATTATAAATATTGTCCATCTGGATTCAATATCGTCATCTTGTAGGGGAACAAACTTCTCTTTCTCCTTTTCACTCTTCCCGCATCCTCCCCATCCCAGATCACACTGGCCATGATTCAGAAAGTGCATGAGCAGCAAAGTGCTCTCCAGAATTACCAGTTGATCACTAATGTTCTTTGATGTGTCTTTGGTATTTTCAGAATAAACTGATGTTATAGTGATGCCCTCGGCTGTGGATACTTGAAAGAAACGTGGTCTTTATTTAGTGCACAGGTTCCATTCTGTGAAAATCAGGCTTATGTAAAGGGTAGGTCTTTGCAGAATAAATGTGGCTGAGTAGTTACTTCTAGAAAGTTTTGAATGTGTCTGTAATCTGATTATGAAATATTAATTTTATTCATATTCAGGCATCCACTGTGCATGTGTTACTCCCATATATTGATATCAATGATTATTTTAAAGCAAATTTTCCACAGAAATCTTTCCATACGGTTATAATCAGAAGAACACTGGATTTCCTGAGTTTAGCTGTTCTCTTCTTTAAAAGGATTAAGTTTTATTAAAGTTCAAATTAGTAACTGATGAGCTCTCATTTACTGGTCTTAAATGGAAAGCCTTCTAGACCAGTTTGGTGTCTTTGCAAGTCCTGAAAATGTTTCTTTCTGTTCACTTAAATGTACTTTTCAGCATTCGTTGTGAGCATGCAAACATTTTCTAGTTATATTGTTTTAATGGAGAAGCAGCCATGAATGATGTAATTCTACATTGTCATTTTCATTTTCTATGCAGCTGTTGCAAAATTAAAAAGCTGTAAAGTTACAAATGGCTTCATATGAAGCAATGCACAGCATGGAATTTCCTGCTGGTGGTTAAAATAATACAATTACTTTTAACAGATGAAAACAGTTAAGGGTCCAAAGCAGGTCCCTATTTAAGAAAAGAAAAAACCTTCTTTTCTGAAAGCATCTTTTTAAAACATTTGCTTGAAACAAGGGAAAAACAGTTCTGACATAGAATATTTTTATTCTTTTGGGGTTTTGGCACATAACACAGTTCAAGAAGAAAAAGCACAGTGGCAGGTAAGAAACTGGTAACAGAAAAGCTTTATTTGAGCACAATTCACCAGATGTATGTCTTAGTTTATTCTTGTATCCATCTGCAAAGTAAACCAGCCATATGCTTAGAGACATCATTGTCTTTTCTCTTTTCTTCTCCTCTGCACCAAAAAGAAAAGTCATTACATTTGACAAGAATGGTACATTTTGTAGTAATTACAAGGAAGCACAAAACAAAACCAGGCCAGTTTCACAACGTCTGTGAATGTCCTAATGCACCAAAGGATGTTTTTACGTTCTGCTAGAGGGAAACTGATTAACTGGTTCTTTGTAACTCCAAATTGAAATCACAGCGTAACCTGGTTGTGCTGAGCACAGGAAGCCTTTGGGGATGCCAAAGTTTGGACAGGAGTCTGGGACATCGAGGAGTCCCAGAACTATTGTGTTCAGTGAGCTGTGAAAAGTCATTCAGAAGAGAAACACTCAGCATCCTTTATTTATTTGCATTGAAATATTTATCTGTGATGCGAGGCATTCATAATAGATTGTCAATCTCTTATGCCTTGTGATGAATCTGGGCGTCTTGCATTGAATCCTAAGTATTTCCTTCTGTGAATAATTTCATAATCGTCACATTTCCAACCTATGAATTTTCCCTGACCTTTGGATCCAAATTATTATTTTTTCTCTCTCTAGGAAGGGAAATACCAAACCTTTAATTTTCTGTTTAAAAAAAAACAACTCACCTACCTAAATTATTAATTTTTGAACTTAGAGATTAAAACTCAATCAACCTGAAAATTCATGTCTTGCTGCTCTTTCCTGATAATTGAAGGAAATTATTTATGTAGCATAGATTAATATTGTTTCATGTTCTACCTGACACTGCAGATTAAAGTACGGCTTTGAAATAGAGATGGATTGGGACTGAAATACCCTATACAACCTCTCGACTACTTGGAAAGCAATGTGTTAGGTTCTTAGTACCAAAGCTCACAAAGGAAGTCAATTTTCACTTCCATCTTGTTATGTGCTGGGCGGAATGGAGAGAGAAATGAGCTTGGGAGGCAAAAAAAATGTAGAGAAAGAGAACAAGGGCATGATAACGATGAGCACTGCGCATCCGCGATCCTCTGCGCTGGCTCGCAGGGGGAGGCAGCCGCAAAGCCCTGCTTTTGGTGGAGAGACAAGCTCCTTACAAGCTGCATCTAACACCATCATAGCATCCTTTGAGCTAGATGCTGATAGAGAGAAGGCTCTGTGTTTTTTCATTGTTCTGGGACAAGCAAACTCCCAAATAAACATCTAGAGTAAGACTTAGTTTTTCTGGCATAACTACGGGCCATTTCTGTAGACAAGGAAGAGACGCTGGCCCATCAGCACAGGACGGTTTCTTATTTTCTTTTCTTTTTTTTTTCTTTTTTTTCTTTTTAAGTGAGCTCCTCTCAGCCTTTTTGGTTTTCCTTTCTCTTCCTTTCTTTTCCTTTCATCTTGATTGAAAAAGGAGTTCGGAGACAAGAGAAAAGAAGGCAGTTTGAAGGAGGTTGAACAGTGCAAACCCAGAACACAAAGGGTGAAGGTGTATCTGTTCCCTGCTGGCGTGCAGCCATCGTGGTTATCAGCTTAATAGCATAACTTAACAGGAAGAATTACACTCGTGACCTTCTGCTCCAAGAGCACAAGCTTCTATCACTTGAGCTAAAGGAGAATCTCCATTAGTAGTTGCTCATTGTCACAGGGCACGTATCCCTCTCTTGGGCCAACCACTTATAATGACAAGATATCATAAACACTTGAACAGCTCTGATTTTGTCCAGTAGAGGGAAGTGGATAGACACAGACACTAATTCAATATGTTAGAGAGAGATATCATCAACATATTAACCGCATCATGCATGATTGGCAAAAGGTGTAACGATTGCAGGAGAACCTGGCGTTTCTCACTGCTGCCAAAACCTCTGTATTGACTAAGGATCATTTCCACTAGAATTGCTGCTTCTTGCACTGTGTCATTGCTCTTTGAATTACAGAGCTGCCAGAAAAGAGTAATCTGGATCACAAACCAATTTGCCTTGTTGCTGAAAATAACATGTTGCTGTGTTATAAGCAATGCTCATTAAGTTATTTTTTTTAAAAACAGGCTCTGAGGGATGAGGACTATTGAAAAATACCTTTAAGTGAGAGCTGGCAATAAGTTGCATTTCAAAAATAGGTGCCTTTTTTTACTGCCACAGAACTCCTCCGAAGTGAGAACTCCAACGTGATAAAAGCAAAATATTTCAGAACTAGCTCTTTTCTAGACCTCTATTCACTTGCTTACTCTAGCTCAGCGGCTGTTCCCTGGGCAGAAAGACAGTTACTGAATTTAGAATTGCGCCTTGTCAGCTTTAGCTCTACAGGTGCTACCTACCCAGGAGGGAGAAGAAGAAAAGTGTTTGTCTGTTTTGGAGTCATGTTTGGATCATGAGTCCATTTTTAAGAAGGCCTTAAATGCAAAGATGTACCATTTAATAGCAATAATCACTCTGCTGTGTCATGGAAACATGACCAACCACATCATATATACCCAAGCATGCTGACAGGCCAAGCTTGCTTTGGAAAGCTTTCTCTGTCCCTTGAAGCAGTCCGGTCTTTCTCTTTTAATGCTAAATATTTCTCCATAAGGTGCACCAGCTCCTTACCTTTACATTGGGTTAATTGGAGTGTCCAGATTTTAAAGGATGCCAGCTGGGTCGCAACCAGCCACTTATAGAACAGCTCCTGTTCCAGAGCCATTTTTTCCCCACCAACTTTGGCTGTTTCGCGTCTTCATCCCTTTCCGTACAGAACTCTGAAGTCCCTGTAGAGGTTTCATAACATCCCGAAGCCTTCATCAAATGGTAAATTGGTATTCTGTTAGGCTGTCAGAAAGGATTAGAAGAAGGAATCTATTCTTTTTCTTATTCTCATTCTTTAATGACAAGTTACATTGCCAGCCTGTCCACTAAATCACATTAGGCAAGGACTAATTTACCTCTTCATACTGAAGTAGAGAGAGACCAGAAAAAAAAAAAAACAACTCCCACTTAGGACATGCGTTGAGAATTCAGCTAATTCATGGCCTGCTGCAGTTTTATTTTAAGAGTTAGCACTTTATTAGCATGAAAATGTATATTACCCCCGACTGCTTTTTTCATTTGTTTTGAAAGTCATTGTGAAGCTTTAAAACTATCCACATTTTAGAATTTCATTGAAATCATGAGGAGTTAATGTTTTGACACATGTATTTTCATAGAGGAAATTTTGACTAGTTCTTTGGAATCTTACTCACGTTCTTTGTCAGGGATCATCTCTTTCATCCTCTCAAAAGGAGTCTGAGTTTAGCTGGAAACTAAAGGTGCCATGTCTTACCACCATTATTTTCTCCTTTACACGTAAGCATAGATCTCACATTGTAGCCAGTATCACTGCTCACAGGTGTAAACATGAAGACTTGTACATACGTTCTCAAGACAGAGTCCTTAGAGAAGGAAGAAATGTGTATTGTAATGTTAGTGCTGTTTGAGTGTGGAGCACTTCTCCATGGCTGGGGGCATGACTGGTCGTCAAAGGAGAAAGGGGGAGATGCCTTGAAAGGAGAGCGTGGGGGAAAAATAGAATATCGAGAAGTGGCTTGAATCACCCCCAAAATACACATTCTGTGCCTCTGACTTCCATGTTTGGAGTGCTGGCTGATCGACGTGGTTAATGCAGCTCTTTGTATTTTGCCATGATGATGATACATGGAGTGATGGGACAGATTAGGTTAATTGCAAGGATGTGGTTGACAACTGTCACTGCCCGGCAGGCGGTGGGGATCGCACCATCCACACCCAGAGCTGGGACAGTTCACCCAGTGCTGATGCTGTGCTGCATCTTGCACGACCAGAGAGAATGCCGCACATTTCCAAGTGTAAGAAATTCTGCATAAATAGGACATTCAATTATTCATGAAGAGACTCCAAGTCAGTGATTAATTAGCATTTTAAATATGGTTGATTAACACATTAACCCTATTTTATGAAAACTCTTTTAAAAGATACATATTACATGTGCTTCCATTTGATTTTCACATTTCTGATGTCTTTCATCTGTTAGATTACTGTGTCCTATAAGACTTTCTAGAACGTTTAATTATTTACTTTACAAATGCAGGATGTTATAATGATATTTGTAAAGAAAAAGCTAGGATAATGAATATACAATACAGTATTAGCAGCTTCCCCAACTGTTGACAGGAGGTTAGTGGGGTATGGGTGGAGGAAGAAAGAAAATCAAAACAAGATAATAATGTTGCACTAGATGTATACAAGTGAATATGCAATAAGCATTGGGAATAGTGTACAAAAGAAATAACATAATTTACCATTCTGTATGAAAGAGCTATCTGAGGTGCTTTTGTCTGTATTGAAGGTAATGTTTGGAATACTTCACTGGAAAGCAGAATATAACCTAGAAACTGTTTGCATTATCAGTTACAGAAGGAAGCATTTACTTGTTTAATAATCAGTTATTTATTTTTATTATTAATTATTCATCCATCTCTCCGTGATTTAGCATACTAGCTGCTATTGTACCAAGGACTGGGATTTACTTTCCAGACCTAACAATGCTGAGAACTTCCTGATGAATGAACATAGACCTTATAAATAGAAGAGAAGAGAGGGAAAGCTGCCCCCCCCCCATCGGTAGCTCAATTCATTTTAAACTGTTTGTTTCTGTGTCGATTGATCTGGTTCCAGAGTTGCCTAATAACTGAAGATATCTCTTTCCTGTACATTCAGCCAGCTGTTGGTGCTGTTCTCATGTAACAAGGAGAAATTAAGCTGGGAGTGAAACTGTCAGAATTGGACTTTTTTTGGAGGTCTCATTGAAGACACACTGACTGTTGAGGACATTCAACCTTGGGAGTGCTCAGTGTCTCGTAAGGGTCCGTATTTGAAGTACACACCTGTTCCTTTGCAGTAAATACAACAATCAATATTTTTACGTGAAGGCATATGCTTGAATATTTTGTATACTTGGCTCTGTCCTCATTTCTGCAGAAGGGTATCACAATTGATAGTGTTACAGTTGACTGTTTTTCCCCTACATTGTGAAGGGGAAAAAAGCCCTGCAAAGCTCACTTCAAACTGTGCTTGGAGTTTTCAAAGTTAAGCTGTGTGTAAAACAAAAGGCGGGGAGAGATGTGTGATACTGAAAATGAGTCAACCAGCTCTTCAGCTGAAAAATGGCTTATTAGCAGGGAAATCATTAAGATACAGTATAGAGTTACGGACTGAGGTAATTCAAAGAGGACATAATTGATGATTCTTGCCTATCTTAATCAGTGAGGTTATTTGTGCAGCATGAGAAGCACTTTGTCTACAGTATACTTCTCTGGTATCGTATACATATATACTTCGTGTATGCAGAAGGAGGCTAACGGCTAATGTCATTGTCCTGCTATTCAAGTCCAAGGGCTTCGTTCTTCTCCAGAAATTCCTCCTTTCCAGCAATGTTATTTTGCCATCAAAACCATTCCTAAACATCATAGTGTTGTCTTTCCTATCTAAAGAAACAGGTACTTAATTTTTTAATTTGCTTCCCTCTGCTTTAGGCCTGGAAATACAGACTCAACTATTTCATTTTTTGTCTATAAGATTATGTCCATGGAGGTAGCTACGTCAAAGTGAAGGTTCACATCTGTAAAAGATGGGGAGTATCTGGACGAGGTGCATGTGTTCCATGCGTTAGGGGACTGTATGCAAGGGTATGTGATTATCATATATCAGCAGACTTGTGGAGCAAGTTCAGTGAAGTCATTATGATGATATCATTGCTGGTAGCCTTACTTTACATTACTAGTGGCCATTACTGTAATCTAAATGGACATTGGGAGGAGATTATGGTGAAAGGTGCTAATGGCTTGCACATTAGAGGTCATTAACATATAAGCACCCAGGATGAAAGTCTATGTACAAAGAGTTAAATAAATTGTGCAGCAGCTTCCCCCAGGGAGCCATTAAAGATATTATGCAAGTTTAAGTACGCTTCTTTATCTGGGCTATTAGACCTTTCAAACCAGGAGGTCTAAAGGAAGAGCTTCTGAGTAGTGGTTTTCCCAGGTGTAAAATCAAGCCTGTGGGCTGGGGCTGAGGGGTGGTGGGTGAGAGTGGAAGATAATGTATCGTTTAAGCAGGTAAATCTATCAGTTTTATCTAATACTGGAGAAAAAACAGCTAAGTGTATGTAGGTTTTTGTGTTCAAAGGAAGAAGGTGCACCTTTTAGGGCTTTACTTTGGAATGTGGTCCAATTACCCACCTCATCCTGAGCTGGAAGGTTTGCTGTATTATTGCACTAATTTGTTTCACTGTCTGTTTTCAGTTGGGTTTGGGTTTTTTTGTTGTTTGGTTGGTTCGTTTTTGTGGGTGGTTGTTTTTTTAATCTAGTAGACTAGCAGTATGCAGAGTGTAATTATTCTAGCAATGTGAGTGTCTGCTATCATAAAGATTTTTCCAATACTATTAATGTAAAACATTAGGCATTGCCAAAATCCTACTCTTTTTACTCGCCAGCTTGAATAAATAATGGAAGACAGGAGTAAGTAGAGAAAGGAAATAAATTCTTCCTCTGAGCCGAGGCTCTCTTTGCAGAGATATGTGTTTTCTTTCTCTAGTGTGCCTCCAGAGCTCATAGTAAAAGTAATTCAGACACTTCAGCCAGTGCACAAAGCCGCAACCCAACTCTGCTGTGGGAAGGATGCGCCTCACCCCAGAGTGGTGTTTGCTTCCTGCTTGTCACAACAACTCTCGATAGGTTGGAGTTTATTTTCAGGCCTTTCCATTCATCACCAACCAAGATAGACGTTGTGACAACTGTGGCATATTTAACCAAACTGAAGTTAACCAGGAATAAGGGTTTTGTATTAAAGAACCTCACTTCAATTATCTGGTTTAAGGTATATGGCTGAATCAAATCTTTATGCAGGAAGTTTTGCAAGACTTATGTTTGTACAAAAGTTTTTCTACCAGAAAGATAAGTCATTATGAAAGATAAGCCATTATAATCAAAATAAAACCAAAGAGCGTGAGGCAATAGAGCAATAAACCCAGAGCACTGTAGTTAGGCATAAGAAATAGATTCCCTTTGGGGTAATTCTCTATGAATCTTGAGTAAAAGTTAAACTTACTTGCAGATAACTACCGTAAATATTCAAGTATCCTGCTGCCAAGTCCTCTGTACAAGTCTTGGGTAGGAAGCTGGAGAATGACCAGCTCCAGTCTTGCCCAAGGGACCAGGTTTCCCTCCCAATGTAGGATGAGCCCACAAGCTTGTTTACACTAATTCTTGTGCTGAATTGAAGTCAGGGTGTTACTGAAGTGCACACACTGGCCACGAAAGGTTTGTCTCCCAGTTTAGGCATAAACTTAAATGCTTTAATGCAACTGTGTGATTAAGGCATGGACTAGAAGGGAACAGGATAGCATGCGAATATTTCAACAGATGTTTTATTGAGGGTTTGTAATAGTAAAAGAGAAATAATTTGTGTTTTGTCCTACAATGTCTTTAGTCTTCAAAGGCTGCAAATCCTATAATTAATTGCCAGGTAGAAAATAGGCTGTACAGAAGTTAATTCACTAGGGACTACAATTGCTGTGCCGGTGCCCTCCGTGCCTGTTACAGTCCTGATCCAAAGTCAGTTGAAGCCAATCGATCAGGCCCTAATTGCACACTGATTAGTATCGCTGTGCTTGGCAGCATAGTAAATCTTTAAGAATTAGGAGTCACTGTGTTTTTGGAGTAGCTCTTTTCACCATTATGTGTGACTGATAACATGCAGTGGGGTTTAAACACAAATATCATAGAATTGAAGGACAACACTGTGTAATTGTTGCCAAGATAACAGATGAAATAGCTGGGCTTCCATTGGAAAAGTTTCAAAGGTGGAAAAGTTTCAGACAGGAATTTTTTGCAGGTGTAATGAAAGGATCAGCATGTATGTCCCCCAAAGGCTTTCATTTTTCATTTTTTTCCTTAAGAGAAGCCAGTGGCACTTCCTGGGTATTGTCATTGACTAAGGCACAAAAGAAAAAGAAAAAAGAAACAATTGATAAAAAAAAAAAAAGAGAAAAAAAGAAAGAAAAAGTGAATCAAAACATGACTTCTTGTTTTCAAGAAGAAGGGCCAACTTTTACTTTATAGTAACAGCTTTGAGATCAGCAGCTGTGGGATTACATGGCAGAGGTTTGTAAAAAAAATCAATAACTGCTGCTGTTTGGAGAGAGGGAAAGAAAGGACAGCTAACTAGACCAGATTGTAACAGTTCTGCAAGCAGTCACAATGCTCACCTTACAACAGCGCAGCCCTGCAAATTATTAAATAATAAATCACAAAGTCGAACAGTCTTGGGTGGACAGAATGCGTTTGACTGTAAAGCAGACAGAGGCCTATGAATTATTCACATCTCAAGCAAAGATAAAACAAGCAGAGAAGAAATGAGAAGAATTCTTCCAAACAGGTTCTCCTGTACTGAAATATACCTTTTGATTACTGATACATATTTGGGGATTCAACCGGTCAAAGCCATGCCAGAACTAAGAAGAAGGAGACAACTGCAACCTAGGTTTAGTGCTATGGGAAAATCCTGGCATTAATAAGTAACTTCAGAAGTAATGTGCCTGTGAAATATCATTTTGCAACATTAGTATGGTAGCAATTAAGGGGAAAAAATGGATCTTGGAGAATAATTGTTGTAGAAGTGTCAAGATCTCAAGTATTTAATTTAGTGAGTTAAAACTTTGTAAGAGCTTATTTTAATCAGAACAGCAAGCTGAAAGCTGAAAATCTGCTTATGAAAATGGTAGGAATCTTATGTTTTGTTAATTTTAAGCATCTGACAGCTGAAATGGGAGGAAAAGAGTTAAAGCTGATCTTCACTATAAAGACAAGAAAGAAAAGCAGCATTCTCCATTCTGGACTGTGGGGTTTTATTACTAGTTTATAACATTTAGGTTATTTGAACATAGCTAATGTCTATGACTTACAGAGGAAACAAAATCAATCAAAACACTCATTTTCCTTTGAAGGTTTTTCTTTTTCCCCTAGCAGAATTTCAGACTTACTGCACTGATGCACTGATATAGTAGAAGAAAATATGTATGGCCAAATCCTGCTGACACCCACTGAGGCCAGTGCAGAACGCTCTTGGGGCTGTATTGATGACACGACTCCAGAGTCTGATCCATTCTGTATTCCGAGAGAGTTAAATGGTCTTAAAAGGGCTTTTTCCCACTAGATCTGCATTGTTTAAATGATGATCTTTGTTTAAAACTTACTGTCTCAAAATTGGATTTACATGTATATGCAGCAGTGATACCTTCTTTAGGAATAGTGGTATGGTTTCAGAGAGGATGGAAAAAATTTTTCACGGAAAGGGTTATCAGACATTGGAACAGGCTGCCCAGGGCAGTGGTGGAGTCACCATCCCTGGAGGGGTTTAAAAGACTTTTAGACGAGGTTCTTCGGGACATGGTTTAGTGCTAGAGTTAGGTTAGGTTATGGTTGGACTCAATGATCCTGAGGGTCTCTTCCAACCAAAATGATTCTATGATTCTATACTGCTGATGAGCCTAGTTGTGTTTGAAGCTATAGAAAATCAGCTCTCTGTCATTCTTGGCTTCTTGAAGACCGAGTCTTGTGGGAACCTTTCCCATGACTGACTTTGTGTTACAATGTTTACAAGCAGTGGAGAAGTTGGTGTCCCTCATCCTTCCATCTGTGTATTACCGAAAGCTTTATTTTTGTAATAAGAGAGTGCAATGGAGAGAAAAAGGGCAGAAAACTTGCGTTTTCCAGTAACCGGAAGCAAATGCTCTCAGTTTTCTGGGCACCAGCTCTCCCAGCGTCTGGGCCTGTGAGAGTTTCCCATGAACGTGTGCCCTGACAAGGACCAGTGTTGCTTTCCTGGCACAGCTGCTGCGAACGGCCGGCACAGACGAGAAGCAGCACGCGGCAGCTCCCGAGGACGGGAGGTCTGGTTTGGGGTACGAAGGTGGGACCTCCCTGCCCACACCTCCTCCAGAGTCGGTCCCCTCACTTGTGAACCAAGCGTCCTCTTGTGCCAGCGTGCGATTTTTCGCTCAGCTAGAGGGTTGCCAAGCCACCTATGAGCTGATTATTGCAGGGGTACGATAGAGTAGGGAACTACGAAATGTAATTCAAGAGCGTTTTGGGAGGGATGCAGATGATCCATAATACAGAGGTAGAAGTGATATACAGCAGAGCTTCGAAGGTGAAGACGAGAGGCTTCAACTTGATAAAAACAAATCTAAAATAGTGAGTAAAAGCAGTTTAAAAGGTAAACGCCCAGTATAGCCAGCTGTGAGCAGGTGTTACTCCCGTGCTTTGTGTAGCCTGTAGGAGAGGGGTGAGTCGAAGTGAGAAACTGTAGTGATGGAGGTGAAGGGAGACCTGAAATATTAGTAGCTACAGCGCTGGGAACTTCTCTTGGGTATTTTAAGTAGTGCAGGACACCCCACATCTGACCGAAGGGTGCTGGTGCATCCGTGGAGCAACAGAAAATCCATGTGCGTGTCCCAGAGCCAGGCAGGGATTTGCTGGTACCCGCTTGCCAGCAGCCAGGCCTCACCTCGCTGCCTCGTCGTGCATTTAATGTGTGCGTGCGGGTATTAGAAAAGAACTCATAGGTTTTGTTATTGAAACTTTAGTTCTTGTAGATTCCTGAACAACAGATGGTCACCGGAAAGCGTAAGATTAACCAGAGGATATACTGCACTGCTGTCATCTAAATTTTTTAGGTGGACAACCGACTACTTTAGTAGCAACTAAAGTAAATCAAGTTTCTGTATGTGGGACAGCATAAGTACAACCTGTATTTACCAGCTTTTTATTCAGAGCCTGCCATGGCAGCGGGAAGTTTCAACCTTGCTGTAAATTACTTAATTAGGTTTGGCAAGAATCAGAATCCAGACTTGGAAAATCTACATAGAAGTTGGCGAGAACAGTGTTGGTTTTTTTGTTGTTGTTTATTTCCTTTACATTACGTAGGAGAGTAACACACTAATTTTCTTTTGCAGAAGTCAAAGAAAAAACTCTTTCCTAATAGAGCCTTCCATTTACATGTGCCAATGATGTTAATGTACAGGTCATTGCACAAATCAGACAAGAGTAATTTAGGTGTACATTTTGCCTTATATGTTAAATATTAAAGCATGTTAAAATACCGTCTTCTAGAATATACCCTATGTAATAATAAGATTTCGACAGCAGAATATTGTTTTCACTGTTGCTTTTTTTCATTAAACAGTAAACCAAAAGAACTTGACCCAAGATATTTTATACCTAAGGTTGGTTGGTTTTTTAAAAGGGTTTTGTTACAGCATTAGGTCTCTTTGCTGTACATATGCACCTTTGTTTAGGAGTATATATTGCTGTCGCTTTCCTTGTCTCCTGGTTTAATTAAATGTTGCCAGTGGATATTTTCTGTCTTTGGGGCATTATGCAGAGCAGGTAACGGCGATGTAAGCCTTGGTTCTGCTGAAGCAGGAACTGCCTGATAAAAAAAAGAGATGAAACTTGTTTTAAAATGTTTCATTTTAATCCTTCAAAAAAAAGCAGTGAGCACCTGCATAATGTACTCTGGTGAGTTCTATCAATTAAAGAGTTGTGAAGTGGATATTAGAAGATTATTTATAATACTGTTATATTATGGCTGAGATGGACTGCACTGGAGAAATTAACATGACAGAGGGACAGAAATCATATTAGAATTTGGACTTACTTGAAAGTCAATGAAATTATATTAAAAAAATACCATTCAGAATAAACACTAATGACATGCCTTTTTATTGATGTTTAATTCAGAAAAGAAGTTAATGCATGCCTTGAAAAGCAAAGAAGGACTGCTTTATGCTTAATAATTTGCTTAAACTGAATTTCATACAGAAAATTGATTTGCTCTTAACAACTAGATGACTTTTTAGAAGGGAAAAAAGTTATGGTATTAGCTTCTTTTTCTGAATACCAGTGCTCTTCAGTATGTTTGAAATGCTAAGGACTGGTTGGATGAATACAGTTAGAAACTTTTGGAGCTAAGGCAATGTTTTTCCCCTTGGTTTTTGGAGATGCGTTGTGCTTCTGACCATCCTAAGAAGGGCAGAGGCCACTGGAGCTGTGTGTGTGGTACCAAAAGGGTTGGACGAGATCCCCCAGCCCTCGGAACGCACCAACTGTAGGATCTCCTGTAATCCCCAAAGTCTAGCATTCGCCATGGTGTACTCTCCAAACCTATGCAAAACAAAAGATTTTTAGAGTGCCAACTTAGCCAAAGTCTGTGATTAAATTCTGTTGCTAAATTAGGTCAAGTATTATTTGATTTTGCACATATATATGTATATATATATGTTTTTCATGCATCCATGTAAAGCTCTCCTGCAACATGGCCACCTGCTTCACTGCAAGGAGCAGGGAATTGCATCATTACGATAAATTCTCCAGCTCAATCTGGTAGTTGCAAGTAAAGTTTAAAGATTTGAACTAAGATACAGGAGGAGCAAAGAATAAATAAAATATATAAGGAAAACAAAATAATTCTCTGCCAGCTAAGGCTGTCCAGTTTTTACTACTTTGGAGACTATGTCATTTTCTTTTGGCAAATACAGGTGTCTGTGATCTTTGTGGGAAGCGCAGGTGCTTGGCTTTGCGGGCACCCCCAATGCAGAGCCCCCCTTGCTGCTGCAGCCGGGGGCTGCGCCCGCCGCCCGGGCACACACCCACTTGCTCCCGTTGACTCCCGGTGGTCACTGAGGGATTCTTTTTAAAGTTAAAAATACTGTTTAAGGTCAGGGCAGGCGTTTTGGTTGATTCAAAGCAAAGCATTTTACTTATTTTGGGGAGTTACATAGCTTTGTTTAAACTTTCCTTTTAATTTAGATCTATGCTTAAATGAGAGCAGGTTACCTCGGAACTGTCAAATTTTTATTTCAAAGTGTCAGCTATTTTAACATTTTTTTAACTATACTTTCTTTCCTTATTTGCCTGTGGGATCATGCCATTCACTGCCTTTGACTCAACTTTGTTAGTAATTTTGGCTTCTGCAGAACTTGATTTTTTGGGGGCATTTATTAATTTTTAAAGTTGTCCACTTTTGTATGTAAACTATTCAAATTGAATTTCTGATGTGAAAAGGAAAGTGTCTAGCAACACCAAAGTATGTAATATTGAACTTTTTTTTAATCAGGGAATGTTTTATGATAGTGAACCTGAAGGAGTCCCATCAGCAGTGGGGTTGCCAGATCATCTCTTGCAGTTGCGACTAATGAAACAGTTTATCTTGTGGTCTATAGTTAATAAGCGCGATTAGTTTTCTGAGCACTGAATCATTCTAGAGATCTGAAGCATTTTTCAGTCAAATCATTGTCTTACATGGATTTATCCAGAACACTGCCTGGTTGAAAGACACTTCCCATTGACTTGAGTGCTCTGGACAAGACTCACAATGTGGTGCGAAGTGCCAGTTCCTTTTTCAAACAGCATGTGGAGGGATAGTCTTTTTGAATCCACTGTCTTTAATTCTCAATTTGTCTTTAATTATCAAAATGAACCACTTTCCATTCATGACTTCCATTTGAGAGAACTGCTAAGTAATTTGACATGAAAGCGGTTATAGAAACTGGCTCACGTATTTATTTGAATCATCTGCCTTCCAGGAGCTATCAAACAAGTTCGTAGCTGTGCTACAATGAGCCCCAAGTTCTAATTAGCAAAACCAACCTGACACACGCTTCCTCTTACTGGCTTTTAAACCGTTTTCTTTTGAATCTTTTGGAAGCGGTGGAGAGCGGGCATGCAAGAATTAGTAATGTTATTGCAGTGTGTCATCCTGGAGTCATTTAAATGATGTGTGTGTTCCAACACTAACCTTTGAGGTTATTATTAAGTCCTGCCACAGCAGGAGCAAAAGTCAAGAAGCAATTATATGCACGATTAGTTTGTCAGTTTTCCAGAAGTTCTTTGGGCCACTGTTCATCCTGCCTGGCTTGTCGTAAGGAGGATTTAACACTAAATTCTGGGCTGATAGTGCATGTTGCTGTTGGGCTGGGCTCCCCCCAGTTGTCAGGGCTCAAAGATAACAGTGTTGTGAAAAGCAAAATGTGCCCTAAGCCTCACTTGACAAAGCTGAAAGGAGGTAAATGCATTATTTTGTGGAAGGTTAAATTTGAACACCTGGAAGTTCTCATTCAGGAGAAGTTTTCAAAATACGAGTTACAAAAAATAGTTTCTCTTCAGTCTAGTGCAGGGGCTGGACAAACTTCAAGCGGGTTTAACTGATCTATACTGACCTGTGTCCTTCTGGCCTTTTACTTCTGCTCATGTCCTCAAAATAGCCGCTTTGTGGTGTTCTGAAAATATAAACGTGATCTACAATGGCCTTGATAAAAATGTCCAGTTAGGTCACCCATCTCCTGTACTGTGTGATCTTTGCAGAGCAGGATCAATTAAACCATAAAGCATAATAATGCTAACTCTCCCCCACCCCTGCACACACAGACTAGAGAGACCGTACGAAAGAAATACAGAGCCTTTCCTTTATGGCACCGTGAATTTTCTGCATTGCGCATTCTTTTGCCATTTCATGGATTTGTTTTCTAGCGTTGGTAGAAGGCCCCATTAAAAACCATGTCATGAAATGAAGTTTCTATGAGCTCTCCCAGCCACAAGTTTTGTATAGGCGACACTGAAATGGATTGTCTTCTTGGCTCAGAAATGAGCTTCTCACTCTTGCATCTGCAAGCAAGGCAGGCCAAACTTACACACAATTTTCCCAAGTTTTATATTTTGCCAACAAACGTAAACAAACTAGACCTTCCAAAATCTGAAAAGGTAAAATATCTCTTTGTAATGCTGATGTTCAAAACATGTCTTTAGGCTTTAGTGCCTTCATGTAGGATTAGAATATTTGAATGCAAACAAAACAGCGGGATAGATGCGCATATCGGGGTGTTCAGTGAGGTGTGGGCAGCACGTGACAGTAGGAGCTCTCTCGTGGGTTGCTCAGAGTTTACAAGCTTTATTGACAATATTTACAGAACTGGAACTGTTCACTGCTGAACAGGGAGGACGCGGGTTAACCATGTGCAAGTAGAGGTGTCTTTATGATGATGATAAATTATTGCTTGTAGGTTACAATGAAGATATTGTAATGTCCATCCTAATGGTTAGTGTAATGTTACTTATAAAGAAAATCAATACGTATGTTTTAAAAAAATCCAGTTGTGATTATCTTTTTTTAAGCCGCTGTAACTGGCCGAAGTTGCTGAATTGAACCATACGTCAACAAACAAATGCTCCTGATTCCAACTATTGTTTTTATTCTCTGAAAAATGGATGGTTTCATTACAGAATTTGTTGGGTCACCTTAAAAAAGAATTCCCAGTTGATCCATAACACTGCAACTGATGGATTTACAACAAAATCCATATCCGTTATTTTACGTACATTTTGTTGCTTAAAAAGAATATCTTAATATAACAGCTGATACTTTTTAAATCCACATTGAAACAACTGTTGGATTTTTATACTGTTGTAAAACTCTTTGTAGGGTATTCATAGAAAATGTTTTATTAATTGCCATATGTTTATTGATTTCTCTTTCATGTTGGTTCTTTTGTTCTTTCTTTGTAGTGGCAAAAGATCTTTCTGCATCATCATTTGCAAGTTATCTAAAATGTCAAAGGTGTTCTTTTGAAGTTTATTATAGATCACATGCTGTACAGGCCTTGACTTTGGCATATTTACAAAAAAAAGTACATACTTTGAAAGCTCAGAAAGAGATTGGGGCTGCATTAGTTAAAAAAGGAAGAATATTTTCCTACCTTTTTCCTTTTTTTTTTTTTTTTTTTTTTTATTTAAGAGGAATGTAAACAATTCTCCGTGTTAGAAAAACTGATGTGTCAGGTAATTGTTTTCTTTTGCCTATCTCGCTGTATCTCCTGTTAGTGTGGTAAAACAGATTGTATGCAATCTAGGCTTAATCCTCCTGGCAGGCGTCTTGCATTAACACTCCATCAGCAGACCGGAGAAGCTAAGGGCGAGGAGAGAGGCAGCTTTCGTGTGGTAGGACTGTTCCCTTTTCTAGTGGAGAATCGAAAAAATTTGGCACTGTGATCTAACCGGACGCACAAGGGCCCATGAAGTCACTTTGTACAGCATCGGTGTCTTAATGAGATGGCCTTTCTGGGACGTGCAGGGTTTGCTGCATTTCCTCTGTTCTGGCTGCTTACAAATGGCTCCGAGCATTTGGATGTGAGAGTGGAACAAGCAGCCCAATAAAAAATAAAAAAATAAAAAAGTTAATAGTGCTATTCAGTGAGTTTTAAGCTAGCTATTGATGTCTAAGTCAGCAGATCTTTTCCTTTTGAAACCAGAAAGTAAGTGGAGGTTTTTTTAAGCATAACCAGGAAAAACCTGTGCTTTGATCTAAAGGTGGTTCAAATGAGATCCACACAGAGTTAATGCCCAAGCATGTCAAACTTCTTTTTTTCCTTAGGAGAGAACCAAGCTCTGCTACTTTGGTTGTCTGAAAATCTCCCTATGAAAGGCTTCTCGAGTAAAGGGGCTGTGTTGAAACATGGAGAAGTGCTGTCTGCTACCCCTGGTACACCTCCAGAACAAGGTCCCAGAGAAGTGTGTGATTTTTTTGTTAGTTTGGTTTTTTTTTTCCTCTTCTTTTCTGATAATTAATATTTAGAAGACTAATAAAATGCAAGTAAAGACTGTGCAGTTTAGGGTATATAAAGAGCTGTCAATGCAGGGATGCAGGGAGGAGGTTGTTTCATATGGGATGCTGACATACAGGACCGTGGGTACAGCAGCAGCAGGATTTGCCCATCCTTTACATTAATCGAGATCAAAGGAGTTACCTCTAATTCGCACCAGTTTGAGATCAGTTAATCCATGCACGCTTAAGGAGAGAGATATTTTCTATGGTAAAGGAGGAAGCGATGGCATCATGAGCACTTCTCTGGTTTGTCTAAAACCTCATTTTGTTGCTTTGTAACTGATGCTGTGGAAAAGCTCTGAGATGCTGTCCTAGGTTTCTACAGCAGGGAATGCTGTATTCTGAGTTACTGCCTTCTCAGGTGAAGGAATTTAAAACAAACAAACAAAAAATTCAGGGTTCTTCTTGATGGTGTTCAATCACAAAAAAACCCCCCACAACTCTAGTGAACCCCTAGTGGTTTTAAGAGGATGCAGGATCTATAGACCCTGTTTCTGGGGAAAATTTCTATGGAACTATTTACTTTGTATTACTTTTTAACCCTGCTTTTCATTTAGCTTTTATTTTCTTTCTGGAAATGCTGAGAATTGTCAAGCTAATTTCCTAGATGCCTGAGTGGCAGTATTTCAGTGATGGGTCAGCTTTCTATAAATAACATTTATAAGATGATTGTATTGAAAGACCATATGTATACTTCTGAAAAGAAATGAGTGAAAATGGTGCTAAAAATCAAAGACGATTAGTAGGATCATTAAGACTGATAGATTTTATGGCTGCCTATAAAGATGAAATATAAACCAAAATTACTAGCCTTTTGAATTTAAAAAGAGCTCTGGTAGGTGAAGATGAAGCAAATTGAAACATCTGCTACTTGCAGGTAAGGTTAAAATAATCAACATTTCACTCTCCCACTGAAACAGAAAATTACCTTTACCAGTTGTCATTCTGGCACTCCAAATCTGCCACTTTGTGTTCCCTGTTAAATAAATTTTTTTTTCCATGTAATTTGAGGGTGGAAATATTAACATGCACCTTTAAATGACAGGCAAAAGGCAGATGATGCAACCGCACTCAGGGTGGATAAATGTGCTGCTGTCTGCATGGTTAAGGAGGCAGAGTTTCGTATTGAAATAGGAGAAAGTGTTTCTGAAATGTCTGTGGGTGAAACTCACCCCCGGAGGCACGACAAGGCCCACGCGTGTGATGTTCACATCCCCTGTCTGGGGACACTCGGGGTGTGTGTTTCAAGAAGGGTTGAGTATCGGCCTTGCCAAATAAAACGCAGCTCCAATCTGTCCATACGCATTTCTGTGTGAAGGTGCCGGTACCTGAATCTCACGGGAAGCAAAGTAATTTCTAGCTTTTAAAAATAGAAGCAGAATAAAAGTTTGACCTATTTTAAAAAGATTCAATGAAAATAAAAAAACAATTGTCATGTCGTATTAAATACCATTAGAGTATGGAACGAGGGAATTAAGGGGCTGGGGCTTCTTCCCAACATGGATTTTTCCAGTTGTTTTTCTGGGGTTTCAGGAGGCGAATGCAGATGGGAAGCATGTGGGGTTGGGGGAGATTGCTGGGGAGAGCCCCTTTTCTGGTCCCTACAAAAGCGACAACAATAGCAGAGGGTCCCGCGCCGTCCGCATTCACGGGGCTGTCGTTTTGATCTGCCCGTCTGCCTTGTGCAACGCTCCTCATCTCCAGGCACTTACGCCTCAGCCACACAGAAAACCCCATCTGCTCCACTTAATGATTTCTGTTTGATGAATTTTTCTGTATTCATAAAGGGAGATGCTGTCACCAGGGACAGCCTCAAGCACACCCACCCCTACAATCTTTATCAAGCTCCCAGCCATAATCATTCAGCTCTGCTCCTAATATAGCACAAGCCCTGCAGAATCGGGGGTTCGCTGGCAGCCGGCTTCCGATTCCTTCATAAACTGTAATTCTGATGCTGCAGGTTTAATTAAGTACGTGGCAGTTAATCAGCCACTGAAAACAGGGGCCTCCGCTGGGGAATTACCTGAGTGAAAACAGACCAAACATGAAGGGGCTCCCTTGAAACCCTGGCACTTGTGCTTCGGCAGAATGGAAAGAAAAGAAAGTTATCAAATAAAATCTGTTTGCTTGTGGCTGTACTGTGACGGCTTTGTTAGTCCTAACAGATGACAAGGATTATTCAATCAATATAGATTTACCCTGAGAGTTTTGCTGTTTTCAGGCACCTCCAGGAAAATGACAGCCATTAAATATGTACAAAGGCCAGTCCGGGGCCGATGGCCTCTAGCTTTAAGCCGCTGCCTTTTCTGAGTTATGTCAGGATCAATTTTTTCTAATAGATATCACTTATCCTACATGATAATCAGCCTATCATAGTCCATTGATTACATGACAGCCTGATTTAGGTCTGGTCTAGAAGATAAGAAACACAGGGACATCTCTTGCCTGGGTTGTCAGGGAATTAAAATCTTCTTCCAGAACTTTTCTGTGAAGTTATTTTGTACACACAGAAGCCAAGCGAGATGCTTCGCCTGGTTCCCCTCTCTCACGCATCATCCTCACTCCCGTGTAGCACCCTGGTGCTGGCAGGTGCCCATAGTTGAAGACTTGAGTTCGCGACATTGCTGTTACCAGATTTATGGAAAGGTAGTCTGAGGCTGGTCCTGTTGATTAGCACTGATTGTCATCCCAGTAAAAGCCGCTGTTTCACTTTGAAGGTTCTGCTAGAACTGCTCACATCACCTTCAGGATGATCCACAGTTTGGGATCTGAGTCAAGTGAGCGCTAGATGTTATCGAACAGCAGCGTGCAGGACTACAGAGACAACTGCTGCTACAAGCCAAGTGTGAGATGACACCCTCTTTTTATAGGACTCCAAATATATTTTTATTTCTATTAACAACGTTTTCTTGAGATATCTTGCTGTTAGCGTTGCTGTGCTTATTGTGGTGCTGGGGTTGAGGTTCTCTGTTTTTCATGGTATTTGAGAAGGCTCAAGGAAGGCATTTGGGTCTGAAACGTCTAGAAAGCCATTCCAGTGCTCTGCTGAATGAGCACAAGGTTGCTGGACTCACACTGGTGAAGCTGAGGAAATGCCCTCCTTAGCTTGTATGTGAGACTCTTGGGGGGGATCCTTTGAGCTGTCATCTAGGCATTTATACACAGGCTCTTACTTCCCACCAGGGCTGGACTTAGTCTTGTATATCTTTTTTCTGTAGAACAGTCTCCTCTCTTTAGGTCCGTGGATCCTAGTGGAAGTATTACAAGGACTTGGCAGAATTCCTCGTATAGACATGGCAGAGATTTGGCTAAACATCTGAAACTACACCAAGTGGCCTGACGTTGTGTTTCCAAATAAGTAATTGCTTTGGTTGCCACATGGCAGGGATACGAGTTCCAAATGAGAGGCAAAGTGTCTATACATAATCTCTTTAGAAACATGGTTTACTCTGTGAAATTTACTGACAAAGATGTAACATAAAAAAGTTTCAGCTCATGAACATACATGGATTTGGAGGTTTCCTTGGTCAAATATGCAATTCCATCATCTAGTAATATTTTGTTTCTAACTTGCATAAAGAGGAATATTTAGAAGTGCACTTAACAGAAACAGTTGTAGACACAAACTCCAAATACAGTGCTTTATGTCCTGCCTTTTCTGTTTCATTTAGAATGTGATATACTAGGATTGTCCTTCAATGTATTATAAAATCTTGATTTTTCTGTCTAGGGCTTTGTGTTCTTGATTTTTCAAAAGCAACCACAAAAACAGTACCATGTGCATTTCAGATATTTCTGGCTATCAAATCTGGAGACATAGTGAGATAGCATAGTAATCTTCTACTTCCTGACCATGTCAAAAAAAAAAAAAAAAAAAAAAAGCCTGCCTACTCTGTTTATATTTCAGTATGCTTCTGTTAGGGTTTTTAACTCATTGCTCATTCAAATTCCAAACTGACAGTACGGTAATTTTCAGAGCAAAATAAAAAGTTTTATATCCAGATGTGCAGTTGGAATAGCTACCAGATCCATTTGTCATTATTGCTTTTTGCATACAGTCTGGTCTTATGATTCCTTCATCTTTCAATCTGTGTTCTAACCCAGGGTGTAATCATTCTCAGTCTTTACTTGACAATTTTATTATGACTATAGATCAAATATATATGGGAGTTTGGGATTTTTTTTTAAGTAGTTTGTTTTCACCACGAAACAATTTGTAAACATAGCAGAGCTCTGATTTCAAAAAAGAAGAGGCTGAGAAATTGATTTTACTATGTTAAAGAGCATACTGGTGTTCACTGGGGAACCTCTGGTTTCTCTTTTAAGGCCCAGTTAAATTTTTTCTTTAGCTTTTGCCATCTTTTGTTAGGTGTTTATTTTGAAATTTAAAAAAAGGTCGAAGTATCATAAATCACATCAGTGTATAGGAGTAGATAAAACTGTACTACATTAAACTCTATTAATATATAAGTAGAAATTCTAAAGAAAATGACGCTACTATATGTTCCAACCATCAAACAAATCAAATCTATGTTTCATGTGAGAAAATACAATGAAGTCCAAATATTATGGGGAAAAAAAAAGGCATTTTTGTTTCACTAAGGTGTACATGTTAAATAATCAAAGGATTCAACATGACAATATGGTTATAGATAGTTATCTTAAGTGCCTTCTGTGGTGAGGAACCGAAATTAAGAACTTGAACAAAACATGATACATGAAAGTGCAGGTTCTACAAACACTGGGTTGCTTATTAAAACTACTTTGATCCCTCGTTTCTTTGATATCCTAGGTCTTATAAAGAATTCACTTTCAGGGGTAAATATAGGTAGTTCAGAGAGACTTTATGACACACTGTACATACTGCTCTTCCAGAGACACTTTTTAATTACTTAAGGAGAAAAAAAAAATCCAGCAAGAGAAAAATGCTGATAGAGTCACTATCAACCGAGGTTCGTTTCTAACTGCTGATTATTTTGGTGTAACCTATTTGAGTAATGCTCTTCTCAGAAGCGGGTCAGGTTTGGGAAGCTGAACAGATCTGCTAATGTTCCGTGTTAGCAGGACGAGATGTGGGTTCAGGCGGCAGATGGGGTCTGTGTTTGTCCCCAGAGGAATCACATATTTGCTTCTCTGAATATTACTCAGGCACCCACTGGGAAAGCTGGATTTTTGCTGCTGTTCACCACCTTGGTTCCCTGAGCAGGACTGCAGGGAATTCTCAGACAAGGGAAGAATCAATATTAATAACATTTATTCTCTTTTTTAAATCACTTTGAGACCCTGCCTTCTAGTCACTGAGGCCTGCATGAAACTGGAGGTATAATAGTTCCGATGAAAATATATCATGCTATTTTCCAATACGCTGCTCCAGCACTTACCTTTATTCTTTAAATCTACTTTCAGCAAATCCAGGGCAGTATTACAGATCCTGCCCAAGTTCTTGTCTTTCAGAAATGTGGGTTCAGATTGTGACTTTTCTGTTGAGGCTTTTCTATATAACGGGCAGATGCCAAACCTGGTGCTGTGACGTAGGCTGAGTGGTGGGAAAGGTCAAGGTCAGGTAACAGACTATGGTTGCTTTGTGAGAGGTAACTGCACTGTAGGCCAGACCTTTATTTTATGAACTTCAGTGGGATCGTCTTCTAGCAGCGCGAAAGGTTCAGCGTACGTTCTTAGGCATGTGAAAGGATTGCTTCTGATAAACCCACTTCCCCGGCTTTTGAATGCTATGTGGACAAACAGGTATGGCTTACGTGTTGGGAGTCTAGTGATTATCAGGTAACATAAAATTCAGATTTGAAATGAACCAGCAAAATATAATCTTGATCATGCCCTGGGTATTTAGGAAAAAGGGGTTCTTGCGTCATTTTGGTCAAATGTGCTTTAAACACAGATAAAATGCATGTGACCTGAAGCTGGATGCTCCCAGACCAAGGCTTCTGATACAAAGTGCGCTCATATTCTGACCTGTGTGTTTTTGGCTTTGGAATATGGCTGGGATGCTCATTGGGTTTTTTGGTCAAAAGAAAATTACCAACTAAATGAAAATTAGACATCTCTAGAAGGTATGGAAGTGAAAATCCTTGAGCAGTTTTCTTAGATCAATTCTGTTGCTTTTATGACTTCTCTTTTGTTTCAAAAAGCAACTTAAAACTATAAACTGAAAGGAATTTCAGGTTCCAGGCAAAAGCGTTTTTTAATCATATAAATGGACTCTCAGTGTCAGGCGGACTGTTACCTCAGAAAATCGGGACATTACCAGAGCTGGTTCATTCTGAAAATGGGACTGTTGCACTTCTGAATGCTTTTTTCCTCCTCTCAGATAGGGACCTTTTAAAACTAGTCTTTTTCTACCAGAATTTACAGTTACAATAAATTAATATTTTTAATTTAAAAATTTTAATGAACAGTTATTGAATACCATTTGGAGGCACTTTCATGTTTCCAAAAACCAAACAGATCCCTTAGTACAGGTTCACTTGTGATTTCTGTACGAGGCAGAGCTCCGGTTCCTTTGCCACAAATGCTAATTTACGTCTCTGAGCTGGAAAGAAGTCTCTGGCAGCAGCAGAACACCTATGACACCCAATTAAGCAGCTCTAATTCAATCCATCCGTGTGCACCAACTACACGCAGAGGCGTTTGGTGAGAGCGCAAATCTGCACACAGGACACTTGGCAAGCCAGGTGTTGGTATATCAAATATTGGCTCTCAGAGACTTCAACATCTTTGGGAAATGCCGACACATGCAAGTGCGGCTCTGTAGAGGACAAGATTATTCGTAGCCTTAATCTGTACTTGAAAAACAATGTAGAAATTTCCCTTCTTTTCTGGGTGTCCTTATGTTGCTACTCATTAGTTCACGCTGCCTTTCATTAATAAATTACTTGCCCAATAAATTGCTGCAGTTTAATTGATCTATTAATCTAAAAGATAACTACGACTCAGCTTAGTAATATTTGGAAATTATGGTAAGATATTTGTCAAAGTTTTGTGAATCTGCAAATCACTTCTGTTATGAACCGATAATATCTAATGCAATTTCTATAATAATTTAAGTTTAAAATTTCCATATTCAAGGTCTTCAAAACTAGTTAATGAAGCTCCTTTTGGAGATTATTTATAGATTTATATTTTCATCTATGTAATTTTTTGTCATAGTTCTTAGATACTATTAAACAGGTGTCTGTGTTCCCTCCTTAAAACCTCTGCTGTTCTGGTGGATAGCAGATGATGGACAGCTAGAAAAAAAAGAGGTTTGAACCTAGAAAAACATATATTTCTTTAAATTATAAACTCTACTTTCTGTCTTCAATATCTCATTGTGATCAAGAATTTAAGATCTCCCTTTGAAAGACTTCTATATTAATAAACCATTTCAGACATGTTTAACCACCTCACATGTAATGGAATTCCTTTAGACACAGAAGACATAAAAGTAATGTAATTTTCCTTGAGTTGTTATATCATTGTTTAAGTATGCAAGCTCCACATTAATTGATACTTGAAACCACGTGTAATTTGTCATTTCCAGATAGTGGGGAACCAAAACAACCTGCCTGTAAATGCACTCCTGTTTGGGGTAGGTCTTTGGAGTGTGCTTCACGCTTTTTTCTCTTTTTTATTTAAGTGACTTAGATCAAACATTCAAGTACCGTCTGTAACTAATATTGTTTCCTGGCCTAAACAGATAATTGCCCTTCTGGATGTATAAAAGATGTCTCACGGAGCAAAGTGAAATATCATTAATAAAGGAGAATGATTTACTCACGAATTCTTCAAGAAGTAAGATTAATAAGCCATCCCCTGGTGTTAGGTATAATCTTCAGATCTCTCTTCACTGCATGACTTATTTTTGCAACAACTGCACTATTCAATCATTAATCATTACACTCCGTGAGCAGTTTATCTGTGCTAATGTGCATGCTGTACACAAACAACAACAACTCTCTTTTACATTTGATGAAGGAGGAGGAAAAGTTATAGACTCTGCAGTACCATGTGAATGAAATAAAATGCGGCTGCCATATGATACATACGTTTTCATTCCAGATAGAGCAACTTCAGTTGGAAGCTATCTCTTTCCTAATGAAAGCAAGATTGCATTTCAATGTGGAGCAATGGTTGTAAGGGAGAAAGCATGTGTGTGGGCCTTAAAAATACATCTGCTGGCTTACCTGTTCTTGTGCGAGCAGAGAAAAGGAGACGCAGCTTTGGCTCTTAGGGGCGTGCTGAGGAGATAACCTGTATTACCCCAAGCAGTTTAGCTACACCAGCACAGAGCTCTATGTAGGCTAATTTCACTTGAATTTAAAGCCGGTTTTACATGGTGCAAGCCTAAGTGTAGACCAGTCCAGAGATGAACCAGAGAAGGGATGAGGGAATTGCTTTGTTTAACCAGTTGTTGGCTCATTTTGGAGCTTGCATGATCCCTGTGGGTTTTGGCATTCTGTGTGAGGTAGGGTGCATAGCAGGTCCCCTCTTCGCTTTTATTACTAAAAACGATACAGCATTAAACTGAGCATTTTGCATACCAGAGGGTTTTGTCATAAGTAATAGAGCTCAACGCCATTAGCAGTGACAGAATAGCACATACCACTCAATCCAGTTCAGAGTTTGTCTTCCAGCAAATCCCTCCCACTTTTGCTTCATCTTTAGAAAACTGGCTTCCCAGACAACTAATGAACTAGAGCCATCAAAGAGGAGACTCACAAGTTCAGGATATAGTACTTCTGAGAGACCTGGACCCATAATTATAATAAAATAATAAAGATTATTAGCATCATACAATCTGACACAAATGTAAAATTTATCTCTTATTTTAAAATCCAGTTGGTTTTCATATGCAGATATCCACCACAACCCCCCGATATAAAATCAGTTCTGTTTAATATTTCTCCTAAGGTCTAGCAATAAAAATTTCTAATATTTTGTTATTTTTCTTATTGTGGATGCTGACAGCCATCTGACGATTCAGTTGTATAGATGAATTAAGTGCTCATGATTAGGATTTCATTGTCTATTCCCACAACGTTTTCTAAGAAAAGAAGTGACTCAGGGAGAATGGGGCAGGGAAGCCCAAATCCAGCATCTGGAACAGGTCGGCTGTTCTGCAGGTGATCCTGTGTCTGCAAGGCCGGCAGATGAGAACAGCAACAGGGAACGCCAGGTTTTGTTCAGCTCTCCTCTACCCCTCCACAAGCTTTTGGTAGGGAAAGAGCTCAAGACTTCGGTAATGGAGAAAGGTGGTCTGGAGGTGACCTTAAGAAATGGATGGAAAGTGAAAACACATGGTTTTAAGTGATTGTTAGCATCTTAGAGAGAGAGCATGAAACAGGGAGGGGGAAAATTAAATATAGGAAATAGCTGTTGCATTTCCACATTACCTTATATTGAAGTAATTGAAAATGTTCCATTGACCTTGCTTTTTCCAGTGGAGAACCATTTTTATCCAAGCTAATATCTACATATGGGGAATCTTTCCTAATGACTGAATATTGTTTAGTAACTAGAAGGGAAATTTTGTAATAATTGTTGCCTTAAGTGCCAGGCTCACCTTTCAAGAAGAATCTCCAAGTGCTTTATAAGCATTAATTAATACAGTAGTAGAGCAGCATTCCCATTGTGCAGTTAAAGCACGGCACGGTGTGTAAGTAAATGCGAACTGGCTCTGTGGAAAACCCTTTTCTATATGCTGAGGTCCCACAGAGGAGGAATTTGCAGCTGGTTTTTATCCTTTGACCTTTTGGTGAGGCTATGGCCAGTCCTGCCGTCGGTTTGGAGGCTGCTGGGTCACTCCATGAGTCCTTCAGAGCCAGCTCTTGTGTTCTGCAGAAACCCCGGTGCTTTGTGGTGCGGCAGAAGGGCTCTGTGAGCCCAAAACCTCTGCAAAACTGCTGCTCTCTGTGGGGCACTTCTTGTCCCAATGGGGCAGGAGTAAAAGCTTGGGCATGTACCATAGCTTGCTGGGTCATTACAGTTTTGAGTTGGATAATAACGATTTCGGCCATTTTAATTTCTTCTACTTTCTAATTAAATTAATGAGAGAGCATCTTCCCTCTCTTTCCTTGATTGCTTATTTTGAGAGGATTCCTGAAGGTTTTTCTTACTGGCTAAATGCCCATGGAAACTTGAACTGGTCACGCTTAATTATTCTAGAGAGACCTGACTGTCCTGGTGAGGTACCCGACCCAAATAGCAAGGTCCTTACCAGCAGGAGGAATGGTCACAACATCTCCCTGCTCAGTACGAGTGGTGGTACCGGCTGCTTCTCCCTTCCAGCAGATGTGATTGTTGTATTACAGTTGTATAATGTGATTGTCTAGCTTCTACCAATGCCCACCCAAAAAGTGTGATAATTAAATGTGCACTGCAGCTATTGAATGACTTTCCAGTTGCAGAGAGACGTGCCCCAGTTTGGATCAAGGGCTGCATTCAGATCCGTAAGGTTTAGAGCGAGTTCCCACAGTAATACCAAATCCTTGTTTGTGAGCGAGAGAATCCTGGTTTGGTTCGTGTTTACAAACCACACTGTCATTACCACCGATGCGGTATCAGCTACGATAATTATCCCTGTGCCTTCAGCTTCGACAGAACAGGCGTTTGTCTGATCTGCGTGGAGGGTTGCCAAGTTGGCTTGTGCTGCACTTGCTGAAATTAGATGGCTTTTTTCAGCTTGGATTGCACCAACACCCACTCATGTTAACTGTGAAGGAATTAGTGTGGTTAAAATGACATTCCGATGTTGTCTTAGGAAATTTGAGTTCTGAATTATGAATTACAGTAATATGACTTGTGCTCCATTTAGTGACTTGGTGGAATGTAACGTTAAGATATTTTGACCTTTTTTGGCAATTGCAACTTGGAGAAGGTACTAGCTGTGGATAAAATTAGAGGATACTCTCATGTTAACAAACTGAAAGTTGCAAAGTTTGGTTTTACAAAGTAAACTTTCACTCTTCCAAGCTGCCTGGTGGTCTGCTCTGGTTTGTGTTTTTTTTCCAATATGCTACCTAACGATCCTTTCCTTTAACTTGCCTTGAGAAAACCCTCTTTACAAAGAATTTTTGCTGTGGTTTCATTTTTATTCAGTTGGAGAAAATAGAACCTATCTGATATTCAGAAGAGCAGATTTCCCTAATAAGATTAGTTCATGCACATGTGTGTCAATCATAAGGGTTTTTTACAGTCTTTAGAACTGTCTTCTTTTCTTCCAGCTGCAGATTCATGGCTGTTTTTACCAGTGGTTTTAGTGGGAGGAGGATTAAGCCAATGCTTCTGAAAATCCCAACTGGGACATTTTTCCGTGTAATAGCCCAGGACTGAGCCACAGGGAGAAATCAAGCAGTCTGTTTTCTCTGTATAATTGAGAATACCTCTCAGGAGCCAGAGATACAGATGGGAGAAAAAAAAAAAATCCTGGTTGTGTGAAATCTAGTGAAATAGGTTTGTTGGTCAATAATTCTGGAAAGATAGCTTTATTTTTTAAAGTCAGAGTACAGCTGTTAGGTGCTGCCTCTCCCTGCTGCTGCTTTGAGTCTTGAGTAGGGTAAATGTACACACAGACTTGACCTCATGAGTTCCTTTTATAGTTCATTTCCATCACTGTCCTCTGTGCTGGTCTCGGTGGGATGGTGGGGCAGATCCAGGCTTGGCAGCAGAGCCAGGGCAGGTCTCCCTTGTGGGGCTGTTACGGCTGCAGCCGAGCGAAGCCCCTTAATGATCCCGATAGATTCACCTGGGCTGATGGTGGGAGAAAAATTTACCCTGCAAATAAAGAGCGATGGCCGGTGCAGCTCGCAGGAATACACTGAGCAACTTAATTATGTTGAGCACAGGCTCAAGCAGTGTCTGTTGGTAACATATGTGACTTCAGAGCCTGGAGGTTCAGAAAAGTGGCTTCTATATTTTGGTAGACTGTAAACTTGCAGATAATAGTGGGCATTAATCTAGTTAACATGAAAAGCAAATACATCAGTTATCCCACGGAAAATAGAGCTGTGTCCTATAGTTGACATCAATCACTGGAACAGATCAATGTTTTTCAATAAGAAGATGAACAAAGATATCATTTCTTGCCAAAAGGTTATTTCTGCTGGAAATAGCGGTAACTGGCAACGTTTTTGTTTTCACTGAAAACCCCAAGACTGAAAATTCTTGGTTTATAGCCTGTCAGTTAAGACACAAAAACTTTTATAGAAAAATTTCTCTGAAAGCATTGTTCTCATTAATATCTTTTGTGAGAACAAGAAATATTTCCTGCTCAACTCAATAGTTTTTTTCACTTGAGAATTTTTACCTGTGTTTCAGTCCTGGGCAGGTTGTGCCCTGCGGTTCCTGCTCCGGACACACCGTGCGGGCCGTGCTGCAGTCGCCAGCACCAACGCTTTGAAAGTGCAGGAGCACAAATTCAGATCCAGTTGTGTGAAACTTCAGTGTGTTAACTTCACTGTTGTTCCTCTGGATTCATGAAGTGTAACGGGCCATGAATCAGTAATTTTAATTCACAAAAGAACTTGTTGTATATATTTAGGTCCTCCTAACAGCGCTGTAAGAAGCAATGCCTATTAAGCTTTCTAAACTGGTTAAACTAGGTCAGAGTGAGGGAAAACTGTACCAACATTATGATTAAAAGGCACCAGTACAACGATCCTAGATAGCATTGTTGTCTTTGTTCCCATGAGTCACTGCCTAACAATACGGTTATTTTAGCTCTCTGACTTCTTGAAAAAAAGAGCTTTGTCCAGATCTTCAAAAAAAATATCAGTTCTGTCTTCCCCCTTTCCTACTAGATTGCATGTCCTTGCTGGTTTTCTAGAAAATAATTGTGCGCATTTTAATTTTATTCTGTCTCTTTTGCCCCTTATTTGTATTACTAATGCCCCTTCCATTTCCTTCTAAGGGTCTGTGTGTCAACTGGTAAGGATCGCATCCTTACCAAATGCAAAATAGTAGCTTCCCTGAAATGTTGCCAGGAAAATGTTTGCCAGGTTTTCTTTTTTTTTCGGTTGGTTTGATTTTTTTTAAAATTCTTTTTTCCCCCTGTTTTCCGACGGGGGAAGGGAGTAAATGAAGCACCCAGGATTTTATGATTGGCCTTAATCAGTTTTCATAACAATGAAAGAGTCCCTATTGCATGAATATTAAATTTTGATGAAGCTTTTTTTTTTGAGGCTGTAGATTTAAGACAGCTTGGTTACCAGAACTCCTCTACTCTGTGGCAGCTCTCTGTGAGATACTGAATATTATAATTTCTATATTTGCTGCTCAGATGTCATTTAATATTAATATGCAAAATACTCATTCCCTTTAAAAATAATGTTCTTATTGTATGATTTATTTGATGTGGAGCTCAGAGTTTTGTCTTTTCTCACATAAAATAAAGCACCTTTCAGAGGGAGATGATCTGTTTCTTCCCATACGTGTGGCACAAAATGTCAACATTCTTCCTGTCATTCTCAGACGCAGTGAACGGTGAAGCAAACACCAGGCGCTGCTCGCGTTGGGAGCCGTGTGGAACTATTGAGTTTTTATTTTCAGAAATGTGCACCATGAACCTGAAACGTTCAAGAATTTGCAGCCACTGCAAAAATTTCTTGTTCTTCCTCCTGCAACTCCTGAATTCTTAAACTTTGATCTGCAATTTTTGCCCCTCATTTTTGGATCTCGCAGCTGTCGTCCTTGTGCTTGCAGAAAATACATGGCGAGACTGCTGGTCTTATCCCTGCATTCAGCTCTTCATTTTCCACATAGTTCTCTAGACAGAACTTGCATTTTATATGCTTCAAATCTCTGGGTCTAATCCTATAAACACTTACATACTGCAATGCTTAATTGTAACCATCTACATAATCCCGTGATGCGTTTGATGAAACTGCTACATAAACAAACATTGGAATATATATATATATAAACATTAACGTTACGTTGTTATCCTGCTCTACTAAAACTAGTGCAAACATCTCATCCACTTCACTAAGAAGCAATTTGTTGTCCGAAAAGAGAGATGCAACTTAAGCTTCCTTGGGAATGAATTTAATTTAGAGCGCTGCTTTTCTTGCAGGGGTAAGTGAAACACTGAGATCTGCCCAGGGCCTGCAGGAGTTAATAACTCTGGACTAACTTTAAGTATTTGGAAAAAGTGGGTTTGTGAAGGAATTTGAATGACAAGATCATAACAAACCACGAAGGCACTGTCAGGTATAGGAATGTGGATCCGGTGAAATGATGGGAGTGGGAGCACCGGGGCGCAGCGAGAGGCTGAGGAGCCGACTGTGCCCTCCATCATCGGCTTCCCAGAGCTGGGGACTGTCCGGACAGTTCTCCATCTCTGAAATCTAGAACTTGTTATCTGTTAATAACTGTATTAACTCTATATCATATTCCTGTACACTTTGGAGAGTTTCCATGTTCTTCTTGGAGTCTGGAAACCAAAACTGGGCAGCTTTTCCTAATAATTCCTGTCCATGTTATGCATAAGTGCATTATTTCAAATACGCTTATTTTCATCCTTGGTTCCTCTTGTTGGATTTGCACCAAATCTCATGGACCATGCAAGGAAGGCTTGCAGAATTTGACTTTGTAACTATTAATATTCTCATTCATAAACCCTTTAAGATTTACAGGCTAGTTACCTGAAATTGCTGCCATTATCCCTAATGTTGATAAATCAGATTCTCCTTTCTGAAAAATGAAATAAGGTAAAGGTCTCAGGATAGAATTTAAAGGCTTAAAATATTCTTGTAGACTCTTATGATCTTGAGATTTACATCCACAGTCTGCATGAACATCTACAAGTGCTGTGTGTGTTTCTTTCAAGCCAAAGTAGGATTTCTTGTTGTACAGCAGCCAATGGCTTTTTTCCCTTACTTGGGTATGTTTTACAGTTGTTTCCTTTTAATATATCATTATGCCAAGAAATTTGAAACACTTAGTTGTTAACACAGAATACAAACCCTAAATATGTTCGGGGAAGGGAGGTTGTTATTATTATTTTGGGAAAACCATACAAAAATTATGGCCAGCACTATTATAATCCAAGGGAACACATTGGATTTAACAATGCAAATTACACATTTGGGGAAGGATTCTTTATTATTCCCTACAGGATGAATTCACAGTTCTTATGCTATCACTGTGCACCTCTCCAGGGGCAAGGGAAATAAACAAAGCAAATTAAAGTTAAAGTAATGTTGGTTTTGTTGTTTGATTTGTTAGTGATCTGCCTCCAAAGTGAGTTCATGGCTTACTCAGTGGTGTGAGTGGGCAGCTATCTGGATAATTTTCTGTGGTCCAGTACGTCACATCAAGTTTTTGTCAGTGTCTCAGCCAGCTGAAACAGTTTTGGTTTTGTTTTTTACTATATTGTACCCTATTTTTGAGGCTTCATGAAAAGGCTGTGACCCAGTAAAGCTGCATTCTGAAGGAGAAGCTAGAAGCAAGTTAATGAGGAGGAATACAATTGTTAAGCAAAGTGAGCAATGTGATATAGCTGTCATGGGGAGCTCCTGTTTCTTGAGGAGGCAGATGGTTTGACTTAGGAGATAAGGAGAGATAAATAGAAAAAAATCGAGAGGAGCTGAGCTGGAAGAGGAAAAGAGAAGGAGGAAAGCAGGCGTGAAGTCCAGATGAAGAGTCCTTGTACACTTGACACTGTTGTCTACAAGTTGTGGTTGGCTGAATCCAGCCCAGAAGCAGTTTATTTAGAGCAGCAAGGTGTTGTGGTTGAGTAGGTCCTCCTGAAGGACCAGACTTATTCTAGCACAGAGTTACTGGAAGACAAACAAGCTTTTAGTTCTTCTTCCTCTCCTATCCCCGACGGACACTGCTCATTGTGGCCCATGTTCCCACTGCGTGTGGTCAGGTTGCGTAGCTCTGCAACCATCCTACATTTAGAACAGCTTCATGTCCGCTCCCGTTAGCTCATAGGAACTGTGAGCCTCTTTCTACATCCAAAATACTATCTCCACCCCTTGTTGTGCCAGCTCCTTTGGCACTTATCCCAGGAGCTACTGTCCATCCCACGTGGGGAAACACAGGGAAGGGAGAAGGCTGGTGGGGGCAGCAGAAGGTAGAGGAAAGCCCTCTGGTTGCCTGAAGGTCTTTGCTACGGCTGACAGGCCTTTTTTAATCATAACTGAAAAAGTTGTCTGTTAATTGCTTTTGATTACAAACGCAACAGGAAGTGAAAGGGAACATGATTCTCCGTATTTGCGGTTGGGGAGCAGAGCTACAGGCAAACTAACATCCAGGTTCTCGGGGGAAATTTGTGGCAAGTCCAATAATTGAACACAAGTCCTAAGTCCCCAGTCACTGCTTTAACCACAGGAATCCTGACATTCTACAGATAGACTTTAAATATATGGTGATAGGATGTTTATTTTGAATTCCAGAGCACCCCTCACTGAGAGACCTCATTGTCCTTGGGATTCTAAATACTCCTTAGGAATTTCTGGTGTAAGGAAGACTCAGTCAGTTCTGTAAATTCAGTGCCCTGATCATCTATTCTTAATTTTTTTGCACATCAGAAGACTTACAAGTACATGACTGTGTGAAGCCTTTTAGAGTTGTGTGTCTGATCCTGGTAGCCGACTACACTAGTTAGGCATGCATGACTGCATACAAAATCATCTCCGCTCCTTTCTCCAACCGTGCAAGGAAAGCTACTAATTTTGTAACGTACTCCATTTTTTTCCAAGTGAAATCAGTGAGATAAGGATCTGTAAAAGCAAATGGTTCTTCCCATGCTACACAGTGTCATAAGTTAAAAGTCATTAAAAATCCTGTTTGCTTTCATTTTTGAGCCTTACTATCAAACCGTGGAGTGAGAGCAAAAAACTCTGGCATTTGGGTCTGAGTTTGTCCACATAAAAGGGATAAATCTGCTCTTGGTAGATGCCAGTTCCTGTGGTAGAAGGATTCTTGCAAACAACGCTCTGTGAAGAGCTGAGTAAAGGGCAGTTAATTGTTTTATTCCCCAAAGATACAGACACGTTCTGTCCATGTTCAAGTTGAAGCTGAGTTGTTACCCTCCTCTACTTTGTGCTGACGAGACTGCACCTGGAATAGTGAGTCCAGCTATGTCCCTGTTCTGTCGCCTCGTCCCATCCCTGTTCAGGAGTGATGTGGAGGAACTCCAGAGGGCTCCCATGATGGTCCAGGCTCCAGAGCACCTGACCTGCCAGAAGCAGCCGAGGGAGCTGCTCTTGTTTTATTCAAGGTAGGAGGCTGCAGGGTATCTAACAGCAGCCTGCAGTTATTTAAAGAGTAGTTACAAAGATATGTCTTCTCAGTAGTGGCAGAAAGTGTAGCAAGGGGCAATAGTTGAAAACATCACAAATTGGGAGGTTTTGGTTGGATATTAGGACCAAAATTTCTCCAGGAGGGTAGCGCAGCAGCGGGACAAAGTCATGGCCAACCTGATCTAGCGTTGGCAATGGTCACGCTTGGAGCGGGAGGTTGGACTTGAGACCTTCAGAGGCCTCTTCCACCCGACATTTCTTTGATTCTGTTACAGAGCATGAATATTCAGTTCATTGACTGCTTTTCCTAATTTATATTCTGAGGTTTTGGTGTGATTTTGCTCAAGGCCAGATTCTACTGCTTCTATGTTAAGAAGTAATTTTAATCCCCTGTAATCAATAGGACTATTTTTGGCACAGAGTTCTGGATTGCAACATCTGCAGGTATCTGTATCGTAAATCCTAAAGGGGTTTGATGTCTTTTTTCTCTTTTTCTTTTTTCTTTTTTTAAACACCTGACATGTTTAATGAATGAGCAAATAAAAAAAATTACTAAAGAGGACAGAGCTTAAAGAAACAATTGCATCTTGTCTTCTAAAATTCGTATACTGCTTTGTTTTCTTTGAACACATAGTATGTTTCTCTAAGAAAGTGATAATCGTGTGTGCTATTTATCTTCTCTTAACCCCTTCTTATGACCTTTTACTTAAGTAACCTGATTGAAATTTCACTTTAACTTTAATTAACATTGAAAGAAAATTTATTTTTCCAGAAGCCATGGAGATCAATATGAATTTGCACTCTGCTAAGTTTAGTTCCTGGAGCTGTCTTGAAAACTGCAAGAAAGCTCTGTACGTGATGGACAGCATCAAGTCTCTCCTGTTACTCTACATTTGCCATGTAATGTGGGTTACCAAAAACGTTTCAAAATAAACTGAGAAATGATAGTACCATCATTAGAGATGAAAGCAACCCTTTAGAGTACTTCAGTTTGCACTGAAGAGGTGTATGCGCTCCTGTTGTGCTTGATTCAGAATTAAAATGGATAATCAAATTTGGACTGTGATTATTACTCCAAACATTTTAAGCTGTCCAATAAAACCACTGCTCTAATTAAAGCAGAGAGTAAATGATGGCTTTCAGGTACCTACATCTCCCAATATATAAGGTGACATTAAGCGCACCTTCAAAAGCAGAAATAAATAAGTTAATAGCAAGTCTGAAGGGGCCAGTTCTATCATGGTTTAATTAGACAGTAGAAATTATGGTCAGAAAGAGCACCATGTCTTTAAAAGTAGCAAGGTCCATTTTTTTCTGAGTGGATAACATTTGGCTAAATACTGTGGCCTGACAGTGGGTTTCATGAGGTGTAAATGACATTGCAGAGCCTCAGGCTTTAAAGTGGCTCGAGGAGGTACAGGAAAGGGTATTTTTCTTTCACCTGTCACCGCTTATTTTCCTGAGCTACTGGCTGGTAGCCTGGCATTTTTAGCTAATGAGAATTAAATAATACAGCTGTAATACAAATGTTGTTTCTTGTTGCTTGATCTTATGTGGTAGTCATTAAAGTTTAAATAAAAATCTGGAAAGAGAGCCATATTTAAAATGGTTAAGGACCTTCAGCTAACTTTGGATTTTTATGGCCTTCTCATTATAGCTGTTATACACTAACACAACCGCTAATGAAAGGCTTGGAAACTTTGCGTGGGATGAGGCTCATTTCGGGCGGGCGGAGGAAGTGACCGTCTGCTCGGAAATAGCCGTGTGTGCCAGCGCAGCCCCCGCCTGCGCCTCCGCTCGCCGTTCTAAATTAATTTACGGCTGGATTGGCCTCGGCTTTGCACGGGGCTGCCGAAGAGGCCACCCTTGTCACGGCCAGGGCTGTCACGCTCTTGGCTCACAGGTCCCGGGGCACTCGCCTCCCCAGGGCAGGGCTTGATCCGCGGGTGTCACCACACCATAGAGACCTTAGTTAAATCCTTCCGAGCAAGGGGTTCTGCTCTCATGGCAATGCACTCTCAATTACACTATTGATATAATTCCTGCGTTAGTTTTTTTAGTATTTCTTCCCTGAAAAAAGAATGTGCTCAGTATAATACCTTTTGATTCTCATACTTTGATTTATTTGCTCACCTTATGAAAATTGTACATCGCAGAGATAAGAATTGTTGCTATTCCTGGTGAGAGTTTTCCTGTGCTCCCCAAAAGAAAGCAATTTCAATTCTAGCGAGGCATTGCACAACTTGTTTCTGGCTGCAGTGGCAGTGAAATAAATCTGCCTGCGTTCTGGGAAGCGAGGCGGGGGTTTAGCATCTCTTCCTGGGCACCTTTTTTTCTGTGCCCCAGGGTGCTTTGGAGGCTCCCGCCGGTGCCTTTCCCGGGGCTGCACCACCAGGCTGCTGCTTTGTGCCTCCGTCCTCCGCCTGTCAAAGAGCCATCGCAATGCCTACCTCCCCAGTTAAGCACTTTGAAGATTATTGATGTTGCAGCAAAGCTTTTATATGAGCATTTGATTCTAATATTTCTTCCTTCCGCGGTATGTTTTATTCAGGCTGAACTCCTGCTCGCTTTCCTTGCAGCTAACGGAGCAGAGAATCCTTGATTGTGGCTGCTCCCTATTGCGGTCTAAGGTCTGTTTTGATATGTCAGCACAATAAACTTTTCTTTTGATAATTACAGATTTTGTCAACCATTTTGACTACTAATCGAGCTGCAATATGGATTATTGCCTTATTAGTAACACAAGCAGTTCTCCAAAACACACAGCCTGAGGCAGAGCCTCATTATGGAAGACTTCAGGCCAGTTTTAGCAAAGCTGTAAGGAACTGGAAATAGGATCTTATACTGGGAAATGCTGAGTAACCTGAACTGTAGGCACGATGTCCTGCTTCCCTTAGGGACACACCCTCTCCACAGGTATTTTCTGGTCGTACATCACCAGTTTTACGTTTGGAAAGAACCCACTAGCTGGTATTCGACTGCTGCGCAAGGCAGCCCAAGGGTCAGCCAGCACGTTCAGGGAAGGGACTATGGGGTATGTCCCCAAAACCTGCCTTCTGAGGAAGAGACTTGCCTCGAGAAGAGGGAGAAAAGTGGTCAGTGACATAATTTGAATGCAAAATTAAAGACTACTGCTGAACATTAAAATATTTCTTCTAGTTCCCCCTGGGATTTTGTATGGAATTCACTGCGCTCAGTGTGAATGGCAGAGGGACTATATTTATACTTGGTAAATTGGCTGGATGGTCTCCTGAGATTTGAATTGTTTAAGACAGAAAGCTCTTGATTTGGGGATATTTTGTAGCATCCAGTGTCAAGATCCACCCACAACCCCTCGAGGGATGTATTCAAAAGAATATGTCTAATTTTGCATCATGAGTAGCTGGAGAAGAATACAAGCCAGACATTCAAGCTGCATGATTTAAAGACCAATAAAAAAATGAGATATTAATAAAAATATCATAAAGAAAGCCTTATCTTAAAAGCATACAGAATTGGACTAAATATTTTGATTGGTACTTTCTCCCCCCACTTTCCTGAAATAATTATGTCAGCTGAAACATTTCTTGAATTATGTTGATTTTAGTACACATTTTCAGAGGGAAGAAAAACCATTCATCCCCTCCCAAATGAAATATTTTGGCTTCTTCAAAATGCCATAATTCAGTGGCATTTTTTCCTCATGATTATTGCTACCTAAAATATTTTAAATTATATCTGTGTTTTACAAATATAAGTATAAATTTATTATATATCATTAAGGCAGCACAAGAAATATTTCATTGGATCCAAAATGTTTATATATTTGCTGCAAATGCTTCGGTTTTAATAAAATTAAAGCAGAAAGTTTTTTGATTCTTCTCTGCCTAATGAACTGGTGTAACTGATACAGCTTTGACCCTGATCACTAGCGTGTCAGTCTGATCCCCCAAATTTAGTAGCCTTCAAATTGCTTTAATAGCACCACAGCATAGTTATATTTCAGACCTCCTAGGCACTGGGAGGAATTGCATGTGCCTTTAAATGCCTTACTCTAAATTAAACCAGGACTGATTATTTTTGCATATTTATTTAACTACCTGGTCAGGATTTTTTTTTTTTTTTCTTTTTATGTGAAAATGTTGCCTGTAACTAAGGCACAAACAAACACTAAGCCACTTTGTTGTTTGTGTACTTTAAATGAGAATGTTGCGTTGGTATAGAATCACTCTTTATCTTCTGAAAATGTTCCCTAGAAGCAACACTTCAAAAGTACGTTTTCCATCCGCTAAGGAAAATATGTTCACAAAAGAAAGCACTTTTAAATGCCTACGGTAGCAGGTAAAGGAAACAACTACGTTAAAAGAACTAATGAGAAAATAACCCAGGAGCAGTCTTGTTCTATTAGACTGATCATTTGCTGTGAAAGCAGGCTGAGTTTGGAATGCCTGAAAATTGAAGTGGCGATAGGTTGTGGGCCAAGGTGTGAGTGTGTTTGAGGGATCAGCTTCGGGTGCTCTGAAGGCGACAAGGGTTCAGGGTGGCTTTCAGGAAAGTCAAACCCACCAAGACTGTCCTGTAGCGACTCCAGAACCACTACCTGTGATATAAAAACAGCCTGTGTCTCTTTGGAGCAAGGGCCAAGGGGAATAAAGAAGGGGCAGGAGGGTGATGGAATGCTTCTATAGTCAGTGTTTTGCCTGCAACAATTAAGATTTAAGCAACTTTTTTGCTTCTTCGCCCTCCTTTCTGTCCATATTGACTTTCTGGTTCACAGTTGCATGGCCATGGTTTTGTGTCTGCTCACTGTTAGAACTGCCAGACTGCGTCCAGAGCAGCAGGTTGTTCCAGCCGTGTCCGTAGTCTGTCTGCGGGAAGAGGGTGGGATCTGTGTGCAGCAGTGCTGCTCCCAACATGTTCTGCGGGTTTCGGATAACAGTGGTTAGTGATCATCCACTGATGGACCTTTATCCTGTATAGATTTGTCTAATCCTACTTTGAACCTGTTAATACTCTTGGCCTCTACAGTATCCTCAGACAACCAGTCTTGCATGCTAATTGTGTATGGTATAGTGTTTGCATTGTGAAGAGGTATGTATTTAGAGCTGTCTTTGTAAGAATGATGGCATGATTCTTCTTTGTAACCAGACGACATGAGCCTAATAAAAGAAATGAAGCATATTTTTGAATCACAACCCTGAGCAAATAATAAGGTGCAACAGTAAGAAATCCTGACCTCTTTGCATGGAAATGTGTGGAAGCTCAGAGGATGTACAGAGTTATAGCGTTGACTTTTTATGAGTCAAGAAAGTTCAATCACCAAACTCGGTCTGAAAACTTTTGCAAGTACTGTTGGTCTTCACAGAGGGAAGCTGTGCAGTGCAGATGGTGAAACTTCTCTGCATGTTTTGTGCCTCTCTATTTCCAACGCATGCTAGCATCAGACAGAGTAAATGTTGTGGGGTGCTTGGCTGCTCTCGTAGGAAGAGGATTAGGAAAAGACAACCATTTTTTACTGCTTCATGTGTCATTTGTCAGTTCCTCAGATTATCCCAGGGAACCAAGAAAAAGACCCCTTGTTTCATTCTCCATTAGACTAGGGTTAGGGGTATTTCTGTTTCTTTATGGTCTGTTTGACCATCAGCCAAGGTGAGGGGGGGGAGAGAGAGAAATCTCTTGTAGTTTCAGCTGCTACTTCATGAGAAAGTGAAAACAAAGCCTGGTGGCACGCAACTGTGTTATCTAGGGAGTCTTGTTCCTTATTTGATGATTACAGGACAGGTTCACATTTTTTATGTAGGTTTTTCACTTTGTGTCCCTCTGTTCCTCTTTGTTTACCTGTACAGGGCTTATAACTCTTGCATCTGAGCACCTGCTCATTGCAAAGTGGTGGGGGACGTATCAATGCTATCCCGAGGGAAAACTCTGCATTAGGATTTCAGCACAAGTACTGAGTAAGAGGCTCTCCTCTGTGCCAATCGAGGTGCAGCACGGATCGTGTGGAAAGAGCCAATTCGATTTCCCAAGCAGAGGGAAATCCAGCTCAGACAGAGTGATCTGACTCCTGCCCAAGAGGGTTTTGTCCTGGCTCTTTCCGTGCTCGTGTCTGGATGCAGGATGCGGAAGGCGCGGTGGGCTGCACTGCACAGAGGCCAGCGCCAGCTCTCAGCGGGGATTGCAGTGACCAGGAGTAATGGGTCCATGTGAAAAGTTGAGCAATGCAGACGCGCTCTGAGCCGGTAGTACCTCTACATCTGTCGTGTTGACATTAAACTGCTTTTAGTAACACTGAGCAGGAAGAGGATGGTGTTTTGGCCCCGAGCAGAGACTAAAATGAGAGCTACTTTTGTGCCTTGGTCCTTTTAGCTGTGGAGAACCTAATTTTAGCACAGTAGAGATTATATATATGTCTATGTACGCACACATATGTATATGTACACATTGAAGCTAAAATTTTAAATCATTATAAAACCACAGTGTCTTGAATTAGAAGAGAGGTCAGAGGAAAGTTCACGAGCTCCAGTTGGTGCTGCAAACACAAGCGGCTGCAGATTCCCCTCTCGTGAGCCTGACCACAATGACGGGCGTCTGCTGATGGAGCTTCGGCTCACACCTACCCTTGGCTGTAGTGCCTAGGGCCAGGCTCCCTGACCCTGGCAGGGATGTCATATTTTACTCAAAAGAGTACTTCGTAATTTACAGAATTTTAAATTACAGCTTATTAGCAACAGTTCCTTCCTGAATAGTGTCTAATGCAGCTGCGCTTGATGCCATTGCTGTAGCTGGAGGTCATGGCTTGGCCCAGCCTGTAGCATGCCAGGGCAATATTTTCATGGGGCAAGTAAGGGAGCTGTGATTTTCTACATGTGTAAGTGCCTAAGTACTTCTTAAAGTTTGGCTCTGATCACTGCCCACCAACTAGAGGATATTTGCTTCACCTGTTCTCAGCAGCTCATAGGATCAACCCATAAATATTTGTGCTCTTCTGTTATTGTAACTAATTCTTAGGAAAACAGGACAACTGCTTGAAATTAACTTTAGTGACTGAGGGCAAGGCAATTGTTTCACAGCTTGGGTTCAAAATAATTACTTGCGAGCAATTTGATTCTTTTTATCTCATTAATTTAAATAGACTGTGGCCTTTTAAGTTTATTTGTCTTTATTCCCCTGAAATATAGTACCATTGTATGTCTAAAAGAAGAAAGGAAAAAAGGTTACAGAGGTGACAGAGCATCTCTTTAATCTCTTTAGAAGGGCCTTTTTTGAAGGCCAATATTAGAAGCATCATAGTAGCTGTGTAGAAAGCAAGGCCCATAGAGGTGAAATTACTTTCCTAACTTTGCACAGAGAGCCACTGAAAAAGTTGGGCTAGAACAAAATTCTGGATAGATCTAGCCTTGTGCCAGAGGCTGCAATTATTCCTTTTCCAGCCAGCTGTTGCTATCATGTTGCCTTTGGATGCCTCTGGGTCAAGTGTCTTAAAAGACGTTCTGGTGGAGAGATGGTAACAAAACCAGGGCAGGATCACAGAAAAGGCTGAGATGGGAGTGTTTTTGAGAGAAATGTTGATAACCTTGTTCAAGCTTGAGAAAAGAAGAGACTTGAGATGAATTCTCCATTTCAAATCCCACATTAAATGGCTGCATTTGTTGCCAACGTGTACGTTGTAAATGCTGTGCGTTTTTTCTTCTGGAGACTTGCCGAACTGCTTTAACCTGGCCCTGGTGAGATTACCATGGTATCCTTTCAATTACCTTGAACAAAACATGCCAATTTTCTATTGCCTATATTTAGGCTTCCAGCTGGGCCTAAGAATTGAAAAGTTATTAAAGAAAGCCAAGATCTGAGCAAATGCGCCTGTTATAAATTGTAATATAAGCCACTTATAAGTACAGGTTTTATCATCCTAGAGTTATTTCTTAATTTAAATGTTTCATGTGCATATCTTGGAGATTGGGATGTATTTGGGTGAGGAACGCGATTATAAAAGCTGTTTCTTTGTATGCCAGACTGTGATTATTCGAGATTGTAAAAACAAAAGTATTACACATCTGTGAAATACCTGACAAAACTTCTTTGACAAACCAGATGTTAGACCATCTAATACTTATTTTAAAGATACACACACAAATGAAAAAATACATGCAAACTTACTCTGTTACGATGATAATGTTATTGCTGTAACCTTAATTTGTTTTGCTTCTCATGTCTCCTGCAGCAAGGGCAGTGTGAGCATCTGAGTCTGGTTCCCATTTGCTTTGCTTGGAATGTGTCGAATTGTCTTGAATATCTTCCATCATTACACGGATGGTATATGTGCAATAGCTCTCTTAATGTAGGGCATGGAGACACACTGTAGGTATAGACTGTAATTAACTGTGCAGCTATTCAGGAGCAGCTGTTCCCTATTGTTGTTGCTTAATGTTGTGCAGCACAACAAAGCCTTAAGGCAGCACTTGTTAGTATTTATGGAAACCCATTAGCCAGTCTGTGAATGAGCCTGCAAAAGAAGAGGAAATTCTGATAATAATGAACACGGGTTTCTGTTAAAGCTGGAGAACTCCAGCCATCCCTATCACTCAGTGCTGGTAAAGGCACTTGTCCCTTTGGTTTTTACCGCAGAGTAGGTCCAAACTCTTTCTCTGAATCAGCAACTGACAATCCAAACGAGTGAACTCCTTTCCAAGGCAATGCTTTGCTCTTCCCAGCCCACTGCATTTTTTAAAGGAAATCAGAAACTCTTCCTACTGCAACCCGGTGTTGGTGCCAGGATGTGCATAGGAAATACTATTTCCTGCCTGTGCTGGCAAGTTTAGTCATTAAACCACTTCCTCCAAGAGCCAAACTTCTTTGAAGAAGAAATAAAGTTCAAAGCCTTTCAAAGAGACCATTTGGTCGTCTTATGTGCCTAACCTGAACATTACACTGTGTGCCATAGAAATAAAAAGAGTTTAATCTCTTGAAGATGGACTGGCTGTTGTTCTAGGTCGCCAGGTTGGGAGCAGCAGGAATGGGTTATAACAACTGCATTTTTAGGAAGCTGCTTTCTGGAGTGGAGGGGTTTTGTTGGGTCGTTGCTGGCGAGCGGAGCACCCCTGAGCAGCCAGGGGCCATCAGACAGCTTTGGCAGGACCTGCAGCGGCTCCGGCTGCTTGTGGAGGAGGAGGAGGCGGCTTTGTGCTGCCCTGTGTGCTCACTTGGGTATTGGGTATCTCTGAGTCGAACTGGATGGCACAATGGGAGGCAGATACCTCAAAGCACTTTGTTCTTTCTGTCGAAGTCACCTCACTCTTACTGGTGTTCCCGGTCTAGGTTTTAGCTGGCGGTACAGACTGTGTAATGATGAGAGTTACTGTCCTGTTGTGGAGCATGAGCGATGCTGTGTGAATGGTGGCCAGTCAAAACCAAGGAGGGGAACTCAAACAATTATCTACAGGACAAAAATTATTCAGAAGCTAAAAGGTTTCCAGGAATCATTTGCTATTACAGCCTGTGCTCCAGCTTTGCCTTAAACAGTATAGAGACGATTAGTTGAGAAAAAAGCTTCCGTTAAAAAGTTCCCCGCTCTGAACCTGCTAAAAGTAACAAGAGAGGTTTGCAAAGTGTTGTAGGCATTTTCTAACCTTGGAGCACGTTAGCAGCAAGGTACATTTGTGAGGAACAGCAGTAGTGAAATGTTTGTTATTGTGCGCCTCCGTCCTTTTTGTGAGTATTATTCTGTGAGGATGGGACCGCTTTTCATCTGATCCATGCTGCCACGGTGGATAAGAGAGGTTTATATGATGTCAGATCTGAAACCAAGAAACCTGTAGACAGGTTCTGAGCCGTGATGCCTCTGGCAACTGGTTTCAAGGCAGAGCTTATGTAGAGTGCCTGAGGTTTTAATAAGCACGTAGATGTCTGAACAGCACATAAAGAGCATGGGAGGTGACAGGCTGACCCAGTCACTTTCATTAATTGGGATCAAGTTACCTTTTTACATCTGGGCAGAACGCTGTGCTGGAGATTTAGGAAGCAAACAATACGTTGCCATTGTCTCTGTGCACCAGGTCCTCGGTAACCAGTAAACTGGGACACGAAAAGTAAGTTCATAGTAACAGGGGATGTTTGTGGCTGAGAGAGCACCAGGCTGCGTAAATCAAGCTTGCAAAAGTGCCAGCATCCATCACTGAGAGATCTTTGCAAGGTGTTTGTCCAAGGCTACTCTTCACGCCAGAGTTCTACACACCAAATAAAATATTGTATCCTAGTTTTTGATGGGTTTTGTTTTACGCTGGTTAAAGTTTAGGGCTAAATCTTCAGGCAGGTCTGTCAAATGCTTTAGTAAATGATTGAGAAGTATACAGGTGTCTATGGAATTATCAACCTAGTTGTAAGGCTGTTGAGTTCATTTTAGGATTATTTAAAAAAAAAAAAGATGAAATAGCACAGAATCTGTATCCTGACTGCTTGGTATGTGAAGAGCCAAATTAAAACCAAAAAGACTGATTTTGTGTAGGGTAAAAATGTGAATGCTTGCTTTATTTCACTCCCAGATCAGGCATCTTAGACATTTGTGTCAGGGCAATGAGTATCCTGCAGGAAGGATGGCGTATGCTGAAGTCACTTACCAAAGCAGGTTTTTAAGGTATTTGTTCTAATATAAACAGAGCCGAAAACCTCAGCATCACAGTGAACAGAAAGCACAAAACCGTAGGCCGCCGGGGAAAGGGCCTTGGAGGAAACGGATGGACGGTGGCTTGAAATCCCAGATTTGTTTGGAGAAAAAAATCTTGATATTTGAATCTATTTTTGTCAAAAATGTCCCTGAGTGAACCTCAAAATAAACTAAACATTTAAAAATATCACTTAGGACCTACAGCAGAGATAAGATTGACTAAATGGGCTTGTAAAACATGTATCTTTCTTCAATGGGGAAGCTCAAGCAATTCTTGAATTGAATTGGACTGACTGGTATGAGAAAAGAAAACCGAGCTTGGTTTTGTGAGCTCTTGAAGAGTTTATGTTTTGAAAAATATTGGTTATTTCACTGTACTACAGAATCAAATTGCAGATCCTTACAAAGATATTTCAGGAAGTGTTTTCTGGGAAGCTTTGCATAACATTTTCAATTCAGTATATCCCTGCTGAGTTATCTTACTCCTAAACAACAAGGTCTCAAGCCTCCGCATCAGATACAACTGGCATCTTCACATGACACTCCTTTGTGAAGTGATAGATCAGCTTAAAAACATTAGTTTTATGCGATATGAGGAAGTTTTGAGGATTTTTTTTTTTTTAGCTAGCATTCCTGTTTTTAGGTATTTAATTCTAAAATGGTCATATCTACTGACTTTATTCAAGTGACTCCAACCTGGGTCAAAACTAATGAAATGCAGACTACATTTAATTCCAAGTATATATTTAAAAAGTTCAATATAGGTATACTTATTTTTTTGTTACTGTTTAGTATTTTTGACTGCTGCAGAACCCAGAGGCTCTGCTTGGGAATGGGAGCCCATTGTGCAAGTCGTGATGAACAAATCAAAAGCCATCTCTGCCCTAGCAGCTTGCTAAAATTTTGCACATCACAGCATCTGAGGACAGATCTAAGTCTCTGTCCTGTCTCTCAGTACTAAACTGCACTTAAAGACATTACCAACCTGTGCTCTTTGAGAATTTTGGGCCCGAGTTAAAATGGGAACGACTGTTACCTCTGCCATTTTGGATTGCTGGTTTTAAATAGGAGAAATCTTGTACTTAGGTAGCAGAAGTTCTCGTGAAATATGGCTTCTTTTATCACTGTTTTGTTGTTGCTGTTTGGTTGGGTTTTTGTACAGGTTGAACAAAAATGTTCAATGTTTAACTCCTCCTGCTACTTGCAGAAATACGTTGACAGTCCAGTCATCATCTTACTGAAGTCAGTGGAACGAACCTAAGTGGGTACAGCAAGCCTGCTGTTTTTAGTGTGTGATATAGAGAAAGTTTGCTGGATATATAGATTTGACTGGTGAATCCATTGCCCCTTAATGGAATTAAAATAGCTTGTGTTGGCAGGTATCATTAACTGCTCTAATTTCATTAGTCTATGATCTTCTTTAGTGGGCTACAGTTTCACTGCACTGGTCAGAAGATAAACAGCTTACAGAATCTGTGTGAAATCTATATTTACACCATTATAGCTGCTACGGGAAAATGCAAGTCAGTTATTTTGGGAGCTCATAGAATAAAACATGTCTAGAAACCATGGTTTGTGGGGTTTGTGGGGTTTTTTATTGTTTTTATCTAGATTCTGCATTAGCTTTTAATCTGAAAGCATATGATGCTAATCTGTTTGACCAGTGTATTATACAGTCCCAGGAAGGCAAAATTTAAGAGCAGATTAAATCTAGTATAGAGCATCTTGTCTGTTAGCTGTCGTCAACTCCCAGTTCCCTTGCCCAGTGTACTAAATTTGTTCTGACTGCTTTTGTTCATATATACATAACAAAAGGTGTCTCTCAGTACCGAGTCTTGCTATAATGAGAAAAAATGTTAAGAAGAAAACTCCATGTCGAACATTAAAGTGACAATCCTATTCAAACTACCGGGGTGGGTGATTTGCGCCGTCTGTGCCACGTTCTGTAACACAGGGAAATGAAGAGAACCAGACAAGGGCTAGTACTTAAAATTACATGAGCAAAAAAATGTAAATGGAAATCAACAGACTACTGATTATTTCATTTGCAGAGCTTAAACATACTAGTTACTATCAGGAAAAAAAGCACAAAGTTTTAAAGCAGAGCTGTTTGCTGGAATCGTACATATCTTCCTTTGGCAGTCATTGATCTATTTTTCACATATAAGCTATACAGGGTATTAGCTGTATATATTAGCTAAGAGAGTATGAGTTCTCGAAGGAACAGATGGTTATTCCCAGCCCGGACAGCACTTTTTAAGCATTAAGAAATCTATACAACTGTTCAAGTGAATTACCTGCGCTTTGCTACTGCAATTTTAAAGCGCGGTGTAGACTTCAACAGTCCCTACCACTAGCATCCCCCCAAAATTAGAAGTTTCCTTTCTTATGCCCTCTTCATTTGCCATGCACTTTAAAAATGATGGTTGTCGTCCCTATGAAGATTAGAAGAGCCATGTTGGGTATGTCACAGGCTTTGATGGTAGTATTGCCCCAGGCATTTGTCATCCAACCTACAGGGAGAACAATGTGTAATGGTAGCGCTTTTTTCAGAACCCTGTAAGTATACAGATATTATTAAATTTTACAGTTACCACAGGGAATGAATCAAAGCCTCCAATAAGCAAATGAACTATATATTATTGCCCTGCCTTTATAATTTTGGTTCAGTACTATCTGATTGCATTCCTGTTATCACTTAGTTGTTTCTCTGCATGTAGTTTTATCTAATTTCTCTTTATTTCAGTCACTTGCAGAGGAGATAAATGGATTACTTCAGACTAATTGCTACTTATTTAAAAAACCATCAACCTTCTGTAAGAGTTTCAAATTAGGGGTTTAAGCTAGCTTTTACTATCTGTGGTATTTATCTTGAAGCATTTAATCAGTGTAGAGTCTGTTAATGAGACATTTTTCTAAAGCCGCTTTCATTTTGCCCTTACCTGCTCTGCCAAAATTTTTAACACAAACAGATTATCACAGTTAAGTAGATAATGAGATATTTACTTCTTTTAGTATCTATATAGATTGGAAATACCACTGATAGAGCTTGCAGCTGCATGAGTTTCAACGTAAAGTGTCTGACAGAGAGCTAGAATAAAAATAAATATTGCATTATCTTGATTTCTCCATCCCTATATGACAGAGGAAGCAGCTGCATTATTTATCTAATTGAAGGAATGCTATGAGTATGTTTAATTAAATGTAAGGGTACTTAGTAATACTGGAAAAGTAAACAAAGGATAAATGACAAAATGAGCCCTAGTCATCTAAGATGGTTTAATTCACAAGCATTGTATACCCTTTCATATAATTATTGTAGTATGTGCCTGTACATCAGAATCAATGTATCCAATCTATATTCAACAGCATATCAGTTTCTCATTGCCCTTAGTAAGCTTTCTTCTTTTCCCAGTGCGATTGGATAGGGAGTTCACGGAGCCTAATTCTCACATACTCATTTGCACTAATTGTCAGTGGGATTCATCCATTCTTCCCTGGGTGTGAGAGAAAATCCAGCTTCCTATTGCTGATTTGTAAAATGTTTGAAGTCGTTCTGTTTCTTAAAACACACTTTAATCCCGAAACATTGAGTGATGCTCGGGTAGGAAATGGGATTGTCATGGGCCATCTGAAATTAAGCTTCAGCACCACAAACTGAGCAGGAGTTTTCTCACTCATTCTAATTGATGCTCCTAGCAATGGATGCAGCGTGGTGGAAGCCTCAGATGAGCACAGGCCTGATTATTGTTGGTATCTGAGGAAAAAGCACAGTGCACGAGTTAAAATATTTACAAGTCTTAGGCTCTCTGAGGGAGCAGTTGACATCTCACAGTTAAAATATAGTTTTCCAGGAATGTAAGCCTTTATTTGTTGGGTGAAGGTTTCCACATAAGTGGACAGAACATAAAGATCCTGCAGGATCTGGGATGTGGATTCTGATGAAAAACATGTTCCTTGTGAAAAAGTCCTTAACTTTACAACCAGCTACCTCAAAAGACTCAGTGAAAGCCATGAGACATAATTAGATCATGGAGTTTGATCCCTGCCAAATTCATAATTTAAGTCAATGCTTAAGTCACATCTCTAACAACAACAACATAAAGGAACTGCCATTAGCACATGGAACTGGTGCTTTCATGTGCTAATACACTGATCACTGCAATTTTCTGTTAAAATCAGGACTCAAGAAGTCCTAACTTAATCCTCAATCTCTATGAATTATCTCAGAGGTGGATTTTTCTTAATTATTTTGGTTTCTTAAAGAATAAAAAAAAATCCATTAATATATAGTTAAAGTCTATTAAGTGTCTTATGTGAAAGTAAAGTTTGGAACAAGTATGTTTTGCCTGAGGTTAAGCAACTCTTTGTTCAGGACTTAATTCAATAGATCAAGCTTTCCAGCATATCCATTCTTCCACGGCACTCCCCGTCTTTCACAAATATAGCAAAATAAACATGAAGGAATACCATCAAGAAGAAGATATGCTGCTTGTGTAAGTAATTATGTCCCTTGTTAGTTCACTATAAAGTAATTTTCTTTTTTTTTTTCCCCCACTCTTTACATTTCTTAGTGTGCCCTGGAAGGTATTTTTACTTAATTTTGTTTAGAAATTTGAAAAGCAAGAGAAAGTGAGAGATGATTACAGACTTTATTTAAGGGTTTGATTTTGGTTTCTCTCTGTTCTTATATCAAAGATAAAATGGAAGTGGTGGTGTCATGTTCAGGTAATGAGATTTTATATTAAAAAGAATAAATTAAGCTCATAAAGCCAATGGCAGGAGGGACATGAGGAACCATTTCTAGCTCACAAAAAGGACTTTATACATTAATGCAGTGAGCATCAAGAGTTATTAGGAGTTGAAATTCAAAGCTCAAAGGATGTCAAGTGCTTCAAAAGCAAAGGCTTATTTTGTATTGTTTATATTTAGAAGTGATACGGAGCTCCCTTGAAATATTTTACCCATGATGTCAAAAATCAAAAGCATTACAGGGAAAAAAAGAACTCAGGACATTTCCCTTGCAAACAAGAGTTCTGTCCGTGACACACCAGAGGATTCCTCTGAGGTACAGATTTGTACGCAGCACCGCTTACCAAAAAAATACAAACATCCTCTCTGCTTAGCTGCACGTTGTTGCTTGCCATGAAAATTCGTAGTACACAGGAAGGTTTTACTGAAACATTCACGACTTCTTTTTTTCTTTTCTTTTTTTTTTCTTTCTTTTTTTTTTTTTTTTTTTTTTAAGTAAAACCCCAAATCCTGGAATATCAGTATGTGGTCATTTTTTAAATAGATATTTTTTTGAAAAGCTGTGTGACATTTTTCTTTAATGGCTGATTTTTTTTTAATGTCAGCTACATTTTTAAAGCATGAGGCCTGGTTGTAACTAGCCTCGGCACTGCTACTGTACATCAGACTGTACTATTTGATCATTAATTTATCACAGTTCTAGCAGTTTGTTTGACAGGTGATAGTGCTTTCATCTAATGGCTACACAGCGAGTGTGTGGTGCACTAAAGAGTGGATGCCACTGACTTGAGTTAGAAATCAGCAGACAACAGCCACTTTGCAGAGCTTTATCGATTTACCAGGATCATTTAAAGATATGAAACAAATGGAATAATGAATGCCAATTCAGCTCACTGTAGGGGTTTTTTCTTACAGTTATTTAGTTGGGAGCATATTAATAGAGTTTTGTTGCTAGCAGTGTTGTCATTACAACTATTTGCAGTGGTGCAAAAATCAAGGTGCAAGTTTGAATATTTGTACTAGAAATGCAGTGTCCATGTTCAGTGGAGCTTAGGAAGTTGATACCTGGCAGAAGTATGAGGCATACTGGAATATTATGAATATTTACACTCTAAATTCAACCTCTCTTAAAATTAACTGGTGAAGATGTTCTCTGGATTAGGTATATAAATATGAATATTGCACTGATGGGAGGTGCAAAATAAGGCACCTTTTGCAAGCAATGCCCCCTGCAACCTGTACTTTAGTATAGAGGGGAGCAAACTATATTTAACCTCTTACCTTTCTGCTGAAGAAACAGTGACCTCTAAACCTGTTAGCAGCCCCATGAACTTCAGAGGCTCTAATCCTGAAGCACTTGGCTACACCAGGTCTCAGTTGAAATGGATATGAAGAGGTGGAAGGGGTGCTTTGAATTTTAAAGTCAGTGCCTATAGACTTCTGCCCCTGGTGTTGGACAAGTTGGCTTAGGCCAAAGCTCAGATGACTCACGGAAGTTAATTAGTTTTCTAAGGTGCTAATTGCTCATATTTCCCACTGAAGTCAATAGGGAAACTCCCCCGTGTTGTGGTGGGAGCTGGAAACTGGCCACGCATTGTTGTGGGACATCCAGAAGCAGCAAGGTTGCCTTTTCTAGTGGAGACAGTGGGAGTTGCTTACAAACATGAAGGAAGCCAAAATGATGTCAAAAGAAATTTTATTTTCTTTAGTGGTTTTTACAAAAATCACAAGTGAATAGTAAACACAAAAACTTTGTCAGACATTTTCAATATTTATTTTAAACAGATCTGGATGCGCAAGTATGTCCTGCCCTTTCTCCTTTTAATTGCAAGTCACAGGAATGTTGATTCCTGCGGGGTTGCTGTGTACCCAGTCCCCAGCGAAATGATACTTATTTATCTAAAGTTATTACTAGACCACTGTCTGTAGGTTTGCAGCAGCTCATCGGTGTTGATGAGTTTGCATAAGCCTGGCTCCAGGAAGGACCCCGTGCCTTGGTTGAGTTGGTCGTGAACTCTTTTTGCTGTTGGCTTTTAAGTTCCTGTGCTGTCACACTTCCAACATATTAAATTTTGTTTGGTTCGTTTGGAAGAAAGTTTGCTAGTTAATTCTAAGTAAAATCTGGTTAGCTTTAATTGGTATTAAAATGAATGTGTTATCAACTGCTCTGGTGAAGAATTAGAGTGGGACTGTTTTGGTGATAGTTAAAAATAAAAAGGGGGGAGGGCAAAGAAAAAAGAGCTATGCTTTCATCTTGCCTTCTCTCCCTTCACCGTGGAGTGCCAGTTAGGAGTTGCTCAAAGTCCTGTGTAAGCTGCACATCGTGATCTGCCTTTCCATTTGTCCTCCTGCCTACAGAACCATAAGCTAAAAATACCTTGGACAAGCAATTCCCTTCATCTTGCTTCAGCTTGCCAGTTCCCGGTCCAGCTCCTCCTCCTTCCACCGTTTGAATGCCAGTTTGAGGAGCTCTCTTCACATTTTTGGCTATCACGTTTCCGGGAGGTAGGACGGGTTTCCCCACAGCCAGCCTGGTTATAAATAGTTACTTCCCTGCACAAAGAGCTTGTGTCCTTGGCAGGTGGTCTGAAAGAGCAATTGCCATGTGAGGGAGCCGTATCTGGTCTTATCTTCTCCTAGAAGTACCGCCCCTGGTCCTGCAAGGTCTTTCCTGGAAGATCCTGCTCACATGATTTCAGCATTAACTCCAGATGCAATTTCCCTGTGAGGGCAGTGGAAGTGCAATGTGAATTTTTCCATTTGCAGCAGGATAAGGAGGTTGGGCTCAGGAGAGCAGATTCTCATCTCCATTGCTGCTGAAAACCAAGAAGAATTCAGCTGGAATGAGTGAAGTCCTCCCAGCGATAGCCTTATACCGCAGACATCAAAGTCTGCCCTTCCCTCATATTTTAAGCTACACTTCAACCAATATGCAAACTACGTTTTTACCTTGTCTTTCTCTGCTCCTAATTCCCACAGTTGAAGTCTACAACCCAAATCCTGAATCTCTGTCCCCGGGGCTGCCCCTTCCCACTCTTGCCACCGCTCTGGTGCTTTGGCAGCTGGGGGCAGGCGGAGGGGGTGGCCAACCTGAATGCAAATGCGCGGCGCTGGGCAAGCTTGGCTCGGGTTGGTTTGTTTGTTTGTTGCTGTTGTTTTTGCTGGCCTTGCTCATCAGAGCCTAAATCTCTGGAAAACATCTAGTGCGATTTACGTAACACCGAAGACAAGTAGGGTCGGACTTGCGGAGGGGAACAAACACTTGGCGGGGATCAGCTGCCCAACGTGGCGCAGCAAAGACTGGGATCGAGAGGGATGCCAAAAAGCTCTTTGTCTCACATGCACATTAGGATAAGTAACATTGCTCCTCGCCATCTGTCTCTCCCTATGAACCTCTGCCTCGTTCCCATGTAATAAGAAGATTCATAGAAGTACCAGCTGTGACCTTATAGGGAAGCCTGAGAAACTTTGCCTTTTTAACCAGCACTGGGAGAGTCAGATTTGGCACCATCGAACACAGTTGTGTGTCTGTAATTTTTTTGTTGTTGTTGCTCTGCTGCCATCTCTTCCCCCAGCAGTCATGCAGCGTTCGTAGAAAGATGAAAGCCACCGTGGCAGTTCAGGAGAGGCTGGCAGCTGCCAAACATGAGTTTCAGTGGGCTATTTTTTTTTTTCTTTTGTTTCTTCCTGCTCTAATAAGGCAGAATAACACGAGGAGAAGAGACCATCAGATGTGGCGATTTCCTCGTCTCTGGCTGCTGATACAGGCCAAGAAGACCAAAATAGTAGTGACCAAGATGAAAGAATGGTGTCAATATTTGTTTTATGAACCTGGCGCAAAGCATAGAGCAAGGTTGCCAGCTGTGGGGCTCCCTTGCAGATGTGGTGATGTGTGTGTTCCCCTCTGGGTTAAATGTGAGCTGTGTCTCTCCTACCCCATCGGCAGGATGCTCGGCAACCGAGGTTGCTGGCAGCGAACCCGATGCGGGTGATGGTGCCTGCGGTTATGCTGTAGATGCCTGTGCAGCTATGATGCAGGTAAATTTACACTGAGCTTTTCCACAGAGCAGGATTCGAGTCCTTCTGTTTCACACATTCATGGCAGAGCAGACTGGGGATTCCCCTGACCTGTGAATTTGTGGTGACACCTGTGTAAATGACTAATTTTCAGTTCAGAGTCATTCTGAAAAATTAGGGGAAAGATGTTTTGAACCAAAAAATCTTCTTTGGCTAATCAAAATTTAAAGGAAGAAATTGAATTTGGATTAGGTTAAACCATGTAATTCAAACGCAAATTAAGCACTTGGTCATCAAACCTGGTTTTAGTGCAGTGAAAATAAATTTGAGATTGAAATATTTCATTTTTTAATTATCAAAAGAAGCATTTTTATTTTTTCAATAAAAACAACTACCTGAAAATGTTATCAATGTGGCTTTCATAGAATATTGCAATGGATCTGAACCTACATTCTTGTTGTTGAAAAAGTGTAAGATGAAAATATTTCCACATTGTAATTGTAGGACAATTAAAATTCCATGGGTATTTTTACGGATAAAATAATTGCTATGTTTTCTAAAGTAGAAGAATTAGTCTAAGTGCTCCTGAAATTTCCCTCTTGAGCATCTGTATTTCTTGGAAAACTCATTGTAATTGTATAAAACCAGTTCCTTCAAACTTCACGCTCATCAGTGTTGAAATATTTAAAACATCATTTACCCTAAAAGTTTTAAAAATTAGAACAAAAGTTTGTTGTCTCCCTCTCCTGTGCAATTGCCATGTGAGGGGAACTCGGCTTTTTACTGAGACTGCAGGAGCGCATGTTACTGAAACACTTAAAATTGCACCCAATATCACCAAGAGCAGCAGATGGATCTGTCAGCTGTTTTGCTGAAAATGGTGAATATCTTCCCTGGAACATTCATAAGTTGCCTGAGGCAAAATTTCACAGTGGAAACAGTGAGATTTCTCTTTACATAACATTCCTAGTACTCACGAAAGTCTAGGTCCCCCCCGCCCGTCAGATTAAAATGCCCATGAAGCAGAAGATGATGAATGGGCACAGCTGGGCTGGGATAAGGGCATTTTCAGAAGCCCTTGGCCGTAGCCTGACCGCAGCCCATCAAAGCTGCAGCGAGCAGCACATGAACATTGTCTTTAGGACTTACTGTTGCATAGTTTCACATTTAGGTGGAGACTGAAATAGGCTCTGATGATGGCTTTGTGCCCCTCTCCTTCCACGGGGTCTTAGCGGTGGAGTGAGCAGAGTCTTCCTCGCGCAGCCACCTGGAGGGTCCCAGGTTGTGTACCATGACATACTCACTGCCCCAGACCGATGATGTCCACATCTAAGAGGGGCTAATCCCGGCTGTGGAGACAAGGGAAATGTGCTGTGCAGGTGAACATATGTAGGTCCCCAGGTAGAGCAACGTCTGGGCCTCAGGGAAAGGGGCCGCTCTTCGCCTTGCGGGAAGGAAAGTTTCAACAATACACCTTGGCACTTTTCCTGTCCGTAAGTACTTCGGAGAGTTTAAATTTGCGTTCTGCAAATATTTGTGAGCCTGATCCAGGGCCCTTTTTGTTGGGCTTTGTTTCAGACAATGTGTGTGAGTAAGAGCTGATCGTGTTCAGCAGAAAAACAAAACAACATAGTTCCCCTGAAATTGTTCCTACGTTTCAGTGTTTGCTTATAGGTACAGTGCAAACCCAGCTTTGTGATTTTGTTTGAAATAAAGATTGCAGGCCCAGAGCACCCTGAATTTAATGAAGGGTTATCTATGTTTTCAAGTTCATTTGTTATTAAGGCAGGGTGTGAAATTAAAACTCAATAGCCATCTCGGAATAACTATGCTCTGCAATAAGGATAAATAGACAGATGACAATTAAGATTTGCCCAGGTAGTCTACTGCAATAAGAGGACATTAGACAGTCTTAATTATAATACCTTTTAAAAGTGTATTCTTGTTACTACTGATGTTTTTAATGCATTACAATGTCTGTAGCCAAAAATAATTTTTAAATGTCTCTTAACATTCGTTGAATGACATACTTATTGCAAAAAGGAAATCAGAGGTGTTTCTGAGAGTGAGGTTTGTTATGGGCATTGTAAGTGTTTGAAGTTTTGATCATTCATTTTCTGGTGGCCTGAGAAATTATTTTTTATGAGTTTATATATTGCTACTGTAGGCAAAAAAGGAGAAAGTACCATGCGTGCACTTACACCGAAGGGGATTTCCATGCAGTTTCTAAGGTTCACCTCCAGCTTTTGTCAGCCTTATCCTTTGAAGCCTGAAATACCTGGTGGCTTTGTATGAGACGGAGCATTCATGCATTGGACTTTTCTGTCAACTGAGTAAAGTTATTTTAAACAAAATCCTAGACCCAAAATGAAAGTTTTAAACTATTTGACATCACCTATGTGCAAGTACAGACTTTGGGTCAAGTTTTGAACTCAACTTCATACGCTAAAGGTTTGTGTGATTAGTCTTGATGGGACCAGACGTCTAATGGGAGAGCTGTTGAACAAGTGCTTGCATGTATGGGGTTGCTGTCTGGTTGCTGGTGTATCAGCCCTGCCTGGTGAACAGAAAGAATGAAAGCTCTTGACTCAGGCTGCTGTGAATTGGGTTGTATTTGAAATCTGATTGGAAAGTTTGTAATGTGACTCAGTCTGTGCAACAAAAACAACAGTCGTTTCTTGGGCAATTCCTCGTAGTGGGCCTGGCTGTTTGCACCGTGTGGCATCTGCTGTGGGATGGGGCTTTCTTAGGTCATTAACCAGTGAGAGGGCGCGGGGGGTGAGAACACCTACCAGGGAGGCCTGTGAGCAGCAGCTTGGGCTGAGGAAAATAATGCAGGTTTGGGCATCTGTGGAAGTGTGAAAAGCTTTAAGGCTTTCCTCTGGTGCCTTGATTCCTCGAGGGAGCTGTATGGCAAGCTCTGCAAACAAAATGGATAATATTTTATGTTCAAAGCAGACATCTAATTGCATCTCCCAGCCACCGGGCTACAGCATATTTACTGATTCTGTCTTCTGTAACCCAGCCTAAGACTCTCGTTTACAGTCCCCAGCACGTGTGTGAAGCACAGTGGTGCAACCCCCGCCTCCCTCAGCTCTAGTGTGCTTGTAGTAGAGACTACAGGTGCTCGTGCCAAACTTGCTTGTAGCTTGGACATAATAAAGCAGAAGGAAAAACTGTAAACAAACCATTTGGAGCCTAATTTCAGCTCCCTCTACATTAATCCAACTATGAGTCAAGGAAAATTTTTGTTCTTTTGGGAACCTGACGTTGTTGCCTGCGCACCAAATGCAGGCAGAAACAAAGAGGCTGGAGAATGAAAGAAAATAAGACCAAAGGTCCCTGGTTTTCTCTTTATTGTTAAGCTTCCTTTTCAGGAGGCAAAAAACCCCAAACACCCCTTGACCCACAAACAAATAAATCTAAAGAAGTTTTTCCTAATGCAGATAATAAATGCAGTGCATAGTAGTGTAAAGTAGTGAAAGGAGTGACTGTTCCTGCCACTGGATGTTTAGGTGTCCCTGGGGCCCTACACACACTGTTCCAGGCTCTGAGCTAGTCTTGGACTGAGATGGTCACTGGTGATACAGCTGCAAGTTGGATCCAATTTGATGCTTCTATGTCACTTGGTTGTGTAGGTCTGGATAGACCTAATCTTCATAGGGAACTGAGGACCACCAGAAGAGTTTAACTGTTTACAACTTTTGCTTTTTGGTTGCTTCAAAGGGATTTCAGGCACGCTTTATCCATTTTCTTCTGTGGTGAGAGGGATGCGCTGTGAAATGGTCCTACCGACATCTAAAGCAGCAGCAGCAGCAGTGATCCGAGTGACTGTGGCAGAACAGTCGTCTTGCTTCATTTTCCTGCCTTCCTATAGTTTATTCAAAAGCAGGTACTGAGAGGTTTGTTATTCCCAGTTGGAAATGTCAGCTGGTTTAATTTGTTTGGGTTGGAGAGCTGGGTGAGGAGCTGGGAGTGTGGTAGCACGGCACACGCAGGGCTCGCTCTCTGCAGGTATGGTCACGGAGCCTGTTTCTGCCCGGCGGTGCTGCTCACTGTACCGTTCACAGGAACAGTGCACAGACTCATGCAAACAGATGGCAACAGAAAAATAAAGCTATGTTTGGGGGATTATTAATAATATTCATGTTGGCAGAGTTATGGTAATAATTGTGCCATGAACAATACGTGAACAGTTGTAGCATTGAGCATGTTATGGAAGGGGATGTTAGGTTAGGAATCTGAACTCCAAATGGAAGGCAAGGGAAGAGGTTTTTTGTTGTGCCCATCCAGCAGAGCAGCCAGACCCTATGCAAAATCTGAGAAAGCAAGAGAGAAGGGAAGGAAAGAAGAGAAAGCGAGAAAGGAAAGAGAGAAAGAAAGGGAGAAGGAAGAAAGAAAGAAAGAAATTCAGTAGCACCTGAGAGGAAGAAAAGGTATTTCATGAGTTGGACAAGGGAAAAAAAATCTGATACAAATTAAGTTCAGGCAAAAACAAACAAATGAAAACCAAACAGACAAAACCCCCATACAACCAACCAACCAACCCCACCAACATGTGGAAATCAAATGTGTCCAGGACAGTTAAAGGAGACATCAAGGCAGTTACTAGACAGAATGATATGGGGATAGATGCAAAAAACATGAAAGGTAGGGCTTTTAGGTTTGGCTTTTGAGAGGTTACAACTTCAAAAGAAACCGACTAAACCAAAATAAAATGTTTCTCCCTCATTCTGAAGTGATTTGGCCATAGGTGCCCATGTTCTTTTTATAATTTTGTCCTCTGGAAGGTGTGAGTCCTCCTAAAGCTCACTCTAGGCAGCCTATCAAGTTCGTTCACCTCCATGATTAGCAAGAGGCCTGTGGTGCACTGAAATGTTGTAAGGAGCCTATAGAGGAACTCATCGGGAACCAGAGAGGTTGCTGCCTTGGCAGGGTTCCTCTTACTGTTTTGTGAAGATAAAAGGAGGATAAGTAAAGGCTAGTATTTCAAAGAAAGTGTCTTGGATCTTAAAATATTTGGTGAAATTATTCAAGAATAGTTCATTCATGTGAAAGTAGTTTCTGTGTATTGCTGTCAAGGTCAATGAAAGCTAAAGTCTGATGCGGGCCAAGCAAGCAAAAACCGCCTGTGGGCTCCCTGAGCTGATGTGCCTGGCCGCTGAGCCTGGCATAGCAAAGTCTCTGGGGAGCAGGATCAGGAGCTCACAGGCTTTCTTGGGGCCGCTCTGCTGTTGTTTTAAGTTGGGCTAAGACCTGTACAGTGCGTACTTCAGGAGTGCTGATGTGACTCCTCGGGGTCTCGCTCTGTCCAAGCTCAGAAGCTACTTCTCCCCCAGCTGCTCACCCTGTGCTGGAGGCTGGATCCCACCCAGCCCAGGCCTCCTGACCACCACAGCACAGACCTAGAGAAGGTGTGCAGGTCCACTAGTCAGCTGGTGGAGGAGGTATTAAATATGTGACTCCTCTTTCAACATGAAATTGATGTTTAAACAACCAAGTTTTCCAAACGGCTCAGATGTTAGGTGGTGAGATGCAGGGGACCTGACAGCCCTCCGCTGTGCCGCAATCACGCTGAGCCGGGGATTTTGACAGAAGGCTGCTGCTCTGTCTGAACACAACCGATGTGCGTTGCGTGACATGGCAGCTGGTTCTGGCTGGTTATCCAAGGCCACTAACATGAGGCTGTTTACAGGGGCTGAATGCTTTTGGAAACCAGCTTGTACTTAGGAGACTCTGCTGTAGCTAATGACCCTGAGCAGACTGTGACTGCCAGCAGCTGCCGGCCACGTCCTCCAAAGCCCAGAGCTCCAAGCATGGAAACCTCTGCTGAGCATCTGTGCGTGGAGTAAATGCAAACGTTTGTGGTGGCTTAGTGGGTCTTGCTCCTGATTGTCTGATTCTTTGCTGAAGACCCATGTGCCAAGTTGTCGGGTGTAAGTGCTCAGGCTTCAGCAGCTGAATGAAGAGAAGATGCTATGGAAAGTTTGTTAGCAATATTACATTCCTCAGGTAAAGGAGGAGAGGTACGAGAGCTGGGCATTCCATAAGGTTGTTCACTGTGACTTTGGCAAGTGCAAGCAAGCTGAGATTGCTTTCTCATTTCATACAGTGTAGTAAATGTTTCATACTTAAATTTTAGAGATTATTATCTGCGAGCTGAAAATATCTGTTGATATGCCCTTACTGAAGTGATGTGTCTGCATCTGAGTACAAAAACATCCTCCTGTGATGTATTTATCTCCAACTTTGAAGGTGAATGAAAAGGTGAATAATCTATTGGACTTGACAGTAATTTGGAAACATTAACGCATGTAATTCACTGGAAGTAAGAAGTGGATTTATTTGTTGATTTGCATTGACATTGGGCAATTTAGCCATTAGTATGCATCCATATTGTTACGACATTTCTTAGTTTTCTGAAGAAATGTATAGCCATCTGCCATCCACTAAAGGAACAGGAAAGGATATCTACTCATAACTGGTGTTAATAATTTTAAGGCAGTGGTATTTAATAAAGCCTGTTTGACATGTAGTTCTCATGGAGGTCCCATGCACGGTGTTTTCTGAGGCCTCTGTGAAGCTGGGTGATGCACTGACTTGGTGCTGGACCAGCGTGAGCGAGCTTGTACTCAACGCAATAAAACAGGTGCAAAAGTGTGATTCCAGGTGCCATTCCCCTCCCCACAAAGCAAAGGGACTTCTCCTTTGGTGGTCTGGGGGAAAAAATGGGCTACATCTTCAGTGTCAATTTGAATCTTGTCTTTGTTCCCTGCCATTTTGATGTCTGGGTTTTGTAGCACGCTGTGTGTTTTTGCTGGGCTTGTGAAACGTACATACTCCAACTTAAAAATCTGCATGTTCCCATCTGTACCCTGAGGATATCTTGAAAGGAGGGGGATTCAGAAACTAGGGGAAGAAAGGTTTCATGAATTTTGCAAACTTTTTCCTTTGAGTGCTTTTTTTATACTTGAGTGACACTTACGGATTACTTACACTATCCACTATAATTCAATGTGTTACACAATAAAGAGTATCTGCTGTTCTTTGTGTATTTCAATACCAATGCTTTCCTTATCTATTTTCCCCAGCTTGCCATTTCGTGCAGCAGAGGTTCTGTCATGTGATATTGCTGCACGCAGAGGGAAGTCGGAGCAGCCCCGCACGCTGCGTTACACCACTGCTGGGCAGGCGGAGGACTTGCTTTGGTCATAAATGCAGTTTCACAACGTGCGTCTCTCCTCCCTCTTGCATGTCGAACATGGCATTTCAACAGCTGAGAATTCAGTGGTTGGTCAGCTGAATCAGCATTTGGATTAATAGCTTGTGTATTTCTCTGGAATGGTGTTTTCAGCCCAAGATTGATTTATAAACACTCCAAACTGCACTCATAAATGTGAGTGTGCAATTTCTGTTAACATCAGTGACGATATCATTTGCATACTGAGTGAAGTGTAGGCTGTATTAGTTATCTTCTAGATTTTACTGTCTTCATGCAAGTTCAATGTAGTATTTTCCAAACACTTGGACACTTGTGCAAAATGAGGAGCTGTTGCTTTGTAATTATTCATGTTTCAGGCTGTTGTATGTGTATTGTCGAAACACCCAAACCATTGTATCACAGACCACACTTGCATACATCAGTTACCTAATTCCTACCCCTGTGACTCTGTGCCTATTTTACTATTCTTCTGAAATATTTTGCAAGAGGAGAGGAAAATAAGGAATATTTCAGGACAGACTCATGAGACAGAGTAGAATCCTCTTATTTTAAGAGATTTATTCTAATTTGTCCTTTAGCTTTGCCTTCGTTGCATGGCTCATTCCATCTTCAAATAGGTATCTAAAATAGGTTCTATCTCTATATGGAAAAGGAAGCTAGACACCCAATTTTTAAGTGACTTAAGTTGTAGAAGGAGAATCTCTTTCTTATGACCCTGCAATACTCCCGAGCAGTTAACAGTTTTCCTTCCATTCCCTCATCTTGTATTTTTCCAATACCTTTAACTTCAGGTACAGGTTTGGGCCCCCTTCCAGGAGCTGCACTTCTCAGTAATGGGTGTGATTTGTCTCATGTGGGAATTCTGAATAAAATTACCAGTAACATACTTGCATTCAATTAAATCTGTTTCAACATACACATCATTTAGTCACTCAGTAGGGAAATCCTCTCTGCCACGTTCAAGGAGTGGTAATCGATATGTGCTCACTAGTAACATGTCTGCAAATTTCAAAACACTATAAGGAGTTAGGTGATGTAGATGACTTTGTCTTAGTAAATTGTAGTCTGACAGCTTCACTTAGCCATAATCAATTCCCATCCCTGTTGTTCAAAGGCAAACTGTCGAGCGATTTAGTTGCTTCTGACTCAGTGTCAGAAATCATGAAGCACCCTGTTCTTGGGAAAGAAGCAATTTGGACATGATCAGAAAATGAGCAAGACACGTTGTCTCAGGTTATAGTGAGGAAAAAAATCACAGTCCGTTCTGGGGGTGAACTAAATGGCTACTCTCACCTCTTAAAACATCACACACAGGCAGGGAAACAAACAACTCAAACAGCTTATCCACAAAAGGGAAGTTTCAGATTTGTGCATGCATATCAAGAACATGTGAAAGGTGACCCATGATTCTGCCAAATTGTTTTGTGCAGGAAAACGTGGAGATTTGGCTGTGGGAAAGTCGAGTGAGGAGCTGCGTGAGTGCATGGGGAGTCCCGTCATCGGGGCGTGCAGAACTTCACCCGTGTCCCTGCTTCTGCAGAAGGTAAGTGGGAAAACGGGGGAAGTCTTCGATGTGCGTGCGCTCGCCGGCCAACGCGCTGAAGGCAGCAGGGGCTGGGGGTGACCCAGAGATGGAGCAGAGTCTGGCAGGGAGGCCTTACCCAGGCGGGCTCACGAATGCTGAGTTTAGGCACCAGTTTTGACCAGTGCTGAGAGGTGAAGAAAGGTGAAGCTTTGTTGTCTTTTCCCTTTAGATGTGGATGTCAGGTTGCACTTGCGTTTGGACACCTGGATATATTTGCATTGAAACGTGGGCGTAGACCGACATATGAAGTACCAGATAGACAAAGCCCGGTCTCTGTCATGCAAATAACTTGATTAATGCCTACTTTTTTTCCTAATAATCCAGTCTCCTGCCTCCTAGTGAGCAGGTGAAGAGTGGAAATAAAGTCGCCTTTATGGTCGGAATAAAATGACTAGGATGACAAATGCAGGTCAGGATCTGTCAGAGCTCACAAAAGACCCAGAGCCAATCAACCTGATTTCCTCAGCTGTGAATGCTCAAGTCAGACAAATGTATAATGCATCCAGCTCTGTCTAACATGTATGTGCAGCCTCCATGCTGGGACTACACTCCAGGCTTTTGAAGTTTAGCCAGTAGCCACTGTATTTCTGGTTGTTTAGCACTTGCTAAAGAGGAGCTCAGTAGTACCAGGATGAATTATAATTTTTGCCCTGGGAAAGAAACAGAGAAAACAAAAACCTAACCAGACCAGTAGAAAGCCTTTTGGAATAAGTATTATTTTATAAAGGAATGACGTTTAAAGATCAGATGTAATTTTTTTTTTTTTCCTTCACAAATGGAAGTGTGACCTGAGAAACAGTACAGTTTTGTAAAGGTTCGCTGAACTAGGACGTGTGTGTAAGAATGGCTTGAAAGGAATTAATAGATGGAAAGTGAAGCACGTGGAGAAATCAGAAACAGCACAAAGGTTTAAGCACCCTGTGTGATGCATACTATGACTGTAGAATGAAGTAGACTTTGTAGATGTCTTTTGTGTTTTATAATATGTCTAACTATAAAATCGCTAAGAATACTTATCATTTCTCATTCTTTCCTCCTTTCACTCCCCTCGTCTTGTTCCCTGCAACTGGTTGATACTTCATTTTTTTTTTTTTTTGGGAGGGCCTGGTTTTAGACACATTAATTGTGGGTTACACAGGTTGCTTCACTTGCCATTTCAGGAGGTGGCCTCAA